>NW_009226852.1:4558-18812 GCF_000690835.1 Fulmarus glacialis | reverse complement strand
TAGACGGGAAGCGAATGCACTTCGGTGTAATAATAACAACAGTGTACGCCCGTCCCGGAGTATTTCACAGGCTTTATGCGTCTAGGAGGCAAGCAAAACCAGCCTCAGCCGCCTCTTTAGATCTAATAATAGGCGGTGTCGGTGCACTTGCTCCGAGTAGCATTATGCCGTGGTCTGGAGTGGGAAGTGATGAGATTTTAGTAATTTAATAAAAGCTTAAGGTATGCAGGGTGGATAAAACTAAGAGTGAAATACAGAAAGCATTAATAAAAAAGGAAGTTACAGTTAAGTGTTAAGAGTAATTTTTGTCGTAATTCTTTTGCAGATTATGAAATTACTGTTACGTATTTTCTCAAGGTCTGGAACAGAACCGAGTCTTCACGAGAATTTTTTGCCAATCACCTATGAAGCTCCTGATTTTAAAGTTGCACTTCTGCAATGAAGAAAAGGAGACGGCTTGCTGCAAATCTAAACGAAAAGGTTCATCTTGGCCATGAGAAAGATACTGCAGAACAGATTCTCGTAGTAGACTGTGCACAAGAAATTGTCTCAAAGTCTGCAGAAATAGCTCCTGCAGATCAGCTTGAATCTTCCCAAGAACTTTCACCGTCATTAGAACAAAGAAAGCTCCTAAGCTCATTGCAGTATAACAAAAATCTACTTAAATACTTAAATGACGATAGACAGAAACATCCATCATTTTGTGATTTACTCATAATTGTAGAAGGAAAAGAATTTAGTGCTCACAAAGTTGTAGTGGCTGTTGGGAGTAGTTATTTTCATGCCTGTTTGAGCAAAAATCCAAGCACCGATGTTGTCACGTTAGATCATGTAACTCATTCTGTCTTTCAGCATTTGCTTGAGTTTCTCTACACCTCTGAGTTTTTTGTATATAAAAATGAAATTCCATTAGTGCTGGAAGCAGCAAAATTTTTAGATATCATAGATGCAGTGAAGTTACTAAATAATGAAAGTGTTTCTAACGTACAGACTGATGTGGTAACTGATGCACCTCCACCAGTAGAAACACTCAATGAACTGACAGGTAAACTATTAAATAGTCATCAGTGCACTTTTTGTGGTCGAAATTTCTGTTATAAGAAGTCCTTAGAAAATCACTTGGCTAAAGCCCACAGATCCCTTTCACTGGAAAGAAAACATGGGTTAAAAATGGTTGAGAAGGCTGACTTTTCCACTAGACGTTCTACAAGACACCGAAAATGTCCAGCTAAATTTGATAACAGTGACAATGAAAGTGGTGATGCATCTGACAGCAATTTGGAAAAAGTCAGTTCTGACAAGGAAACATCTGACAGAAGCGAGTTTGAAGACAGTGAAAGTGAATGCAATGCTGATGAAGAGGGACAGGAAGAGGAAGTGTCAGGTGAAGATTCGGAGTCTGAAGAACAAAGTGAAAAAGAACAGAATGATACTGAAGAGGGTTCTGAGGCAGTTGATTCAGTGGGAAATATTCCTGAAGGCTTAGCTCCAGTCATCATTCAAAGCAGTAGCAAAAAACTACTGCAGTGTCCCAAGTGTGATAAAAAATTTGATCGAATAGGTAAGAGCAAGTTAGGTTGATCTCTTTCCTTTTTACCATATGGTGGTGCTATTTGTATGGGAAATAAACTGAGCTTTTTCTCTGTGCCAGAGAGTGAAAATCAGAACTTCTGGATGGTCTCACTGATCCAGTATGCTGCTAATTTTTCTGATTGTATTATGTTGTTATGCCTGTGGTGCTAACCAGTTTCAATAAATGAACTGGGTGCATTATTTGAAAAATCTGCAAATGCTAAGTTGATTTCTCTTTCACTGCTCTGGATTCTGGTTGGTAGCATGGCATGTAAAAGCAGCATTGAAAGAGGAGGGAAATATAGCAACGTATTAAATGATAAATTGCATAAGTCTGAAACTTGTACTGTATTTTCTGCTAAATTAATTTTAAGTAACAAAGCTGCCATTATTGCTGAAGTAAAACAGCACCATTGTCAAACAGCCTGAAATTCTTCTGTTCTACATGATGTGTAGATGCTTAGGACATAGTCACTCTGATTTCTAGCTTGATTTTTCTGGTCTGTAGTTAATACCAAGTAATACTTTGTCAGCTTAATCTGTTCTGTTAGGATTGTTTATGTTACAGTCAAATCTAGGTGTATAGTTACTTGGGATATCAGAAGAGTCAAAATTCCAGCTTTCCTGTCCTTTCCCACATTAAAAGTAAATTACTACTGTACTCCCGAATTTTGGTGTTCTTTCAGCTGGAATAAATGTTGAATTATGGTCACGTAAGGTGTTGACTTCCTTTCAATCATGGGAATTAGGAATGAAAATTAGTTCCTCATAGTGTTAGGAATTTTTGGCGTTCTTAAAATAGACACATTGTGTCTTTCATCATTTTAGGAGTTCATGAAAATGGGGTGGGGCTGGTGTGTGTGTTAATTCCTACTCATGGTAATATCTTGGGTGCCAAATATAGATAATTTGCAAGGGTCTGTATCATTCATTCAGTGCTTTGTTATTTGAAAGTACCTTAAAAATACCGGTTTGTTGCAATGCTGTCCCAAAAAGGTACTTCACAATCAGTGTAATGAAGAAGTAGTAGTATAACTTTCAGTACTTAAGAACAGAGTATGCTGTAGGGTTGAAAAAGAGGGACTTGTAACTCTTGCACAGATTTGACAGTAATACAGAGCCCTCTTATTCTTCCTCTTTATCTTAAAAATGGTTAAGATGGAAGTGTGTGGAGGAACCTTGGATCAAACTCATATGTGATCACCATGCGGTTTTCAGTGGTGTAAACCAGTAGAAAACTTTAGATGTGTGTGGAAGGCAAGTAGATCTTGACCACATTTGAGAGAGATATTCTAGAACAAACCCCAAATGTGTATATTGTAGGTGATACCTGTTACAGTTTATGCTAACATTTTTTTGTTGTTGTTGTTGTATAGGCAAATATGAGAGCCATACACGTGTCCACACGGGTGAGAAGCCTTTTGAGTGTGATATATGTCATCAGCGCTATTCAACGAAGTCCAACCTGACAGTGCACAAAAAGAAACACTCTAGTGATACTGACTTCCATAAAAAGGAACACAAATGTCCCTACTGCAATAAGCTGCATGCAAGCAAAAAGACTTTAGCGAAGCACGTGAAGAGGCAAGTATGAGCAAATTTGTCTCTCGTTTCTGAAGAATCCTTTTCTTCAGTTCAAAAGTAAAGATAGATGTATGTGTGCACACAGCATATTCTGCATTATTTCTCTAACAGTCTTTTCAAATAAGTATCTTTTCAAAGGACTTGGGGATTAGCAGTATCAACTAACCTGCCATAAGGAGTGCATAGGGATTGACTAAATAGCAATAGCGGTTCTGTGGGGGTTCTACCATAGGTTCTTCCTACAAATTTTAGAATGCTCAGATTAGCTAGCACAGACAGTCAGAAGACAGGAGTCTTAATAATTACCTGTGTTGCTTTTAATTCAGAGGAAGAGTAAAATACCTTCTTTGGTTTTAGATGTTGATGCTATACTGTTGATGATAATAGATGGATAAACCATTTCCATGCAGACTCTTTTAGGTGAATAATTTGTTTATGACAGGTCTAATTATAAGGTATTATTATTTACATACTGCTTTTTTTCTCTTTCTTTGTAAATATCCATAAAGCATTATAATTGAAACTGTCCTCTGTCTTACCAATTGTCATATAAGATTCTACAGGAGTCTACAGTCAACACTGCTTTCCAGTTACTTGTGCCTTTAGAATTGTTTAATTATCAGTATTCTGTTCTGCTGGTTTGGTGATCAACTTTCATCACACGTAAAGTTTAGAAATGGATATTTAGTGATCTTCATCTTAGAAAGTTATAGCTACTTTCAGCTTCTCTTTCTCCTAGGTTTCATCCAGAGAATGTACAAGAATTTCTTTCTATCAAGAAGACAAAGAGTGAAGGTTGGAAATGTGATGTAAGTAATACTTCAGTACCTTTGTTTTTTTCATATAGATACTATGATTTGTGACTTGAATACTTAAGTGAAAATGTGGTATGTGTTTCTGTGAAATCTCAGTGAGCTTTGTAAGTGACGGTATAAATTTCCTCTTTATGTGCTGACTTAAAGACTGAACTTTATCTGTATGTACAGCTTGTGACCAGGTAGATAATACCAAATTGAAATCTAAAACAGCTGAAGGCACTATTTTTTAATGTGATCAGTTACTATCGTTGTTAAAATACATCAATTTGCAGATGGTTAGACTTGAGTGTTACGAATACTTTAAAAAGAGAGTATTCGCTCTACCATTAATTATGCACATCAAACACTGACCATAAAGTACATTTTTTCAGAAGGCTCTCAAAATAGTGAGGAAAATGTATGTTAAATGTGAAACACTTTCTCGTTTAGCTGCATGTGGACATCAACAGAGTTGTAAATTTGTACTAAATTTACCTCTATTTGTAAAATCATAGAGACCTTTCCTTGATTTTCCCCAGGAGAGATATATGTGTGAAACTACATCTATTGTAAAAAGGAGTGTGTAGAACTTCCATTCTCTATCTGTTTGCTGCCAAATAATGTTTTAAGGTTTCAAATGTTGGGTTTGGTTGGCTTTTTTTAAGGGAATCAGTTTACTTCCCCCCCTACCCCCCCGGGCAGCTGTTTTGTTTATGCAAACTGCTATATGCCCCTGTATGTCTGTAATATTAAGTGCCGTAACAAAATTATTAATCTTGCTCGCTTTGTGAACTTCCACTTATAAACATATAGTAGGAGGTTGGGAGACACGAACTGTAGAAATTTGTAGTGTTCAGTCTGCTTGGTGATGGTCCCATGGTTGGAGGTACTACATGGTTGACCAAAGGGTGTTACTTTCCAGATGAAGTTACATTGTGTGAATGTATTACAGATTCTGTTTGTTATTAGATAAGAAACATTTTAATAGTGGGAATCAATTGTGCAACATTGTTGATGTTCATTTCTCGCAAGGTACTCTTACTAGGTGAATGTTTTGGTAAATTCCACTTTGTGGTTTGGTTTTGGTTTGGTTTTTGTTTGGGTTTTTTTTGGTTTGTTTTTTTTTTTAATTTTAAGTTTATGTTAAGTAGAAATTTTAAAAGAGTGAGTCGCTGCTCTTGTACTGCTCATGTGCATTGAAAATGGACTTGAATTGAAAGCAGGAGTAGAATTTTAGCTTTTATAGCAGCTGGAGAATGAGCAGAACCCTTAGGAGCTGTGACTTTGTTTTCAGGTTGTTGAGGGCTGAGGTGCCGCAGATGTAAGTTGCAGGATTTCTTCAGGTTGTTGGTTTATCTTGTAGTCCATGTGTGAACACCAGGATTTGGTGATCATACTTTAATCCTTGAGGAATATGAGCAAATTCACAGAAACAGTAGAGCATTAATAATAAAGAAAAGCAAGAAGGCTATTATATTTTTTACAGGTATGGGATTTTCTTACACTTATATTGAACATTAATAAGTTTTTAAACAAATAAAGTTGTTGCTTCTGATTTTCTCAGTGTTATTCAGGTGTGCTCTGAGAAACTGATTGCGTGATTCAATGTATGGGAGTTAGTATGATAGTCAGCTATTATAAACAATGGCAACAGCTTCACAGTGAGATCAGTGAGCACAGTGTTGATTTATGTTAAAGCATAGGACCTTGATGTTAAATTGTAATACCTAGTTTAAATGCTTAAATTTGAGCTGTGGTTTCGATTCTGTAATTGAACTGCATGCTTCCTTTAATGACTACCAATAATTCTTGTACATTTAGGTTTTGATTAATCTGAAAACAGTACTAAAAAGCTCTCATAATTTTACCATTGCGAAACTTCTGTGTCTCTAAAATATATTTTGAGTTATATTTCTTTGTTGGTATTGGCATTTTCTCTTTAATGCATGCTGTCAGAGAATTTCCCAGAGGAAATAAAGGAACAGGTATGACTCTAGTTCTACAATAGCTTATACTACAGCAGCTTTTACCACAGTCCAACTGAGTTGTTTCAACATCCAAAACCAAGCCAAAGCTATTCACTTTTTTTCTGTTGGGTTATTTTCTGCTGAGTTACTGTGTTGAAACACCCTAGGAAAAGAGTCTGGTAAGGGCTGGAGTCAGTAGAAAGAAGAGGGGGTCGAACATGTAACTGCATGCAGGAGTTGCCAGTGGTTTGATTTAGGCTGCCACGGATTGGCATCCTAATTTCTAAGTGCAGTCCACTAGGGTTTATGTAGAACACAGGTTTTTTGATGTTGACTGCAAGGCTTTACAAGTTGGGATAGAGTGTGCTTTTGAAGAATACGTGTTTAATCTTACATTGCTGCAGAGAGCAGATGAACTGAACTGTTAGAGTTTATGAATAGGAAAAAAAATCTGGTTATAACTGGTGTATCTTTGACAAAGTGTATTATCGTTTTAGATTTGTAAGAAATCTTTCACTCGAAGACCTCATTTAGAAGAGCATATGATCCTTCACTCTCAGGATAAACCCTTTAAATGTACCTACTGTGAAGAGCACTTTAAATCCCGATTTGCAAGACTGAAACATCAAGAAAAATTCCATCTCGGTATAGAAACCTCCTTCTGACATGTAAACAATAGATTTAAAGTAAAACCTTCCTCCACCATTGTATGTCCTGATCAGTCTGGTTTTCATCCCACCTCCTTTTCTAGTTCTCTCTTTTCCAGTTTTGTGGGGGAGTTGTTTTTTGTTTTTTTTTTTTGTTGGTTTTTTTTTACTTTTCTGTTCAGCTGTCTTTTTGGGGCATTGTATTGTACCTAAATAAATGCAAAATTGGAGGGGGGAGGGGACGGGGAAGAAGAATTAAGGTTAGTTTTGTTTTAAAACTTTTTTGCATGAAATTAGTTCACAACTATGGAGTCAGATTCTTCCTGAAGTTTTCCAAAGACAACTTCTTTCCTTCTGAAGTATTCCAAAGACTTTTTTATTACTTTTCCGGGTAGGAACTAGATTGGTGATATAATGGGAATTTGTTTTTTCAAACAGTGTAAGTGGGCTTAATTACATTTGACTATTAATTCTACATTTTTGCTTTACAATCATGAAACTTGCCAAAATACCAGGTATTAGAAATAACTTATTCAAGCAGAAAGTGCACAAAGTCTAATAGAAGTATGCTGACTGTATTAAACATTAATAATTTGTTAAGCAAAAGTTTTGCTTTGTAAATTCATCAGGGTTTTCACAAATAACCAGTCTGTGCATCTTGTTTAACTGATAGTTAATACTATGTGTGTCTGTCTCCTTGTAGGGCCTTTTCCTTGTGATATTTGTGGCCGCCAATTTAATGATACAGGAAATCTGAAACGCCATATAGAATGTACTCATGGAGGAAAGAGAAAATGGACATGTTTCATATGCGGAAAATCTGTTAGGGAACGGTAAGGAGTTGCATGACTACTTGAACTTCAGCAGAACAGAGAAATGTTTAGCGTGCTTTGTTTGATTCTGAATGTTTTAGCTTTGAGTTTTTAATATAAATGAGACCATTTCAGAGGGCTAGTGTATTAAAAGGTAGTGTCAGAGCCACAGGTAGCATGTGATTTTTCTGATGACCTCTAAAATTAAGGGTGACAACTGTAGGTAATTAATTATGAGGCGGAACTATATTGAGAAAGTCTGACCTCTAATTCACTTCACTTAGGGTTCCTGTGTTGTGCAAGAACATCTTGCATTTGTTTGGGAAGGAGTTTTCTGCCATAGATTTTTTGGTAAATATACTGACGAGGACAGGAAGATGAGGAACACTGGTGAGAACGACTAAGAAGAAATTAGACTTCTACAAACACGGTTTCATGGAAGATGGAATAATACTGTACAACCTTTGCTGCTGCTTCTCTAAATAGAGAAAAAATGTTAATTTAGCACTTCGAAAAGTAGAAGCTTTAAAAGTTGGCTCATAAATTCTAGTATATAGAAAAAGAGCATAGAAAAGCTGTAGAAATAAGATTCCGACCCCGCGCTCCCAATTTCTATTCTACACATATGAGGGAAAAAAATGTGAATTTTAAACTGTTGTTAACATGGCTTCAGTGCAGGTGTCTTGCACTGCTTTATAAAAGAGATCTTTTAAGTTTTCCAAATGGTGATTTGTGTTTAGGTTCTGAAACAATAAGCCTTTTTTTTTTTATTATTATTATTTTGACAGAATACAGCTTCATCTCAATAACTGTGACTAAGATTCTAGTTATGTTCTATTTGGGGAATATGAAAAGATCTGAGTTTGTGTACTGCAGTATGTTTTCTTGATTTTTAGTTTTTTTTTCCAATGACTGGCAAAGACCCCCAGAAGTATTGTAAGAGGAAGATTTGTCCCTAATGGGTTTTGTTGGTGGTGTGTATTTTCTAGTAGCTTGGTCAATAGGGTATGCATGTGTTAAAAGAAAATGCACTAATGCAATAATGAAATAGTAAACAATCAAGCTATAAATCACAGGTAGTCTTTCAACTCTATAAAGCTCACTTTGAACTGCAAGAAGAATTTCTGTTTAAAAAACATCAATATGTTTACACACTTCAAGTTTCATTTACGTTATGTAAGGCAGTTGAATATTTAAATAAAAATAAAATTTTTGTGTAAAACATAAAAAATATCTCTGAAAAATAATATTTATAGTAAGTACTGGAAGGAGATCAAAGAATTTTCTCTTTTGTTTAGTTCACACACTTACCAGCTGTGTATACAGTAATTTTATTGTCTGATTCCTTTGCTTGAGAGGAATTTTCACCTGCATGCACTTTTTTTTTTTTACATTGGAAAGGAGATAGTAAAAAGTAGACTTGCATACGTATGTGTGTATAAATATATATGTATTTAAATTAGTTCTGTGCTGAGTTAAGTTAAATTAACATCCATGATCTAGATTTCCTTCAAGTCTGATTTTAAGGTTCTAGCTTTATACATATAGTAACAAGGAAATTATTACATAGAAAATAGTGTCGAAATTGATGTTTTCTTTATGTTGTCCAAATGTATGTTGGAACAATGTTTTGTTTCTTTGCTTATATTGTTTCTAGACCCAGCTGGTTCAATAAATAGTAGATAGGTTGCCATACTGCCTTTGAATGTGTGTATATGTGTGTGTATCTGAATAAATTGATGCAGTTATTTGGATATATTATGATCCAAGAGAGTTAAAGAAATTGAGAAACTGATAGTCTGTTTCACTTTAAAGTGGCAGTGACATTGCTTAAAATTAAATTTTACTGCCTTTATTAAACAGAACAACTTTGAAAGAACATCTGAGAATTCACAGTGGAGAGAAGCCTCATCTTTGCAGTATTTGTGGGCAGAGTTTTCGTCATGGAAGCTCTTACAGGTACAGATTTTTATCAAATAGGCTGCTAAACTGTCTCACTTATTTGGTGACATATATACATTCATATTATCAACATAATTCTTCTTAATGTATGGATTTTGATTTATTCCAACTCTGAGGGCATTAGTAAATGCTTTAAACATGCTTAAATATTGAAAATACATTAATAACCTGTAAGAAGTCATTTAATTTTTAATACAAGACGTTAGTGGTTTAAACACAGACAGAATCCCATACAAATCTTGTATCAAAGTTGACTTTCTTGCACATCTAAAACTTCTGCATCTTTGTTATTCGAAGAGAAAATAAGCGGACAACTGAAATATCCTGCTAAATTGTCAGATATGAGAGTTTAGCTCTGTTCTCTCTTGCTTTCTAAGAGCAGTTTAAGCATACCTCAACTGAAAGTTATTTCCTGATATTTTGTGAAGCATTAGAGCGTGTGTTTTCTGGTATTTTGCATTGAATTAGCAGTACAGATTTAAGTTAACAAAATTACATTTTATGGTTATATTTATGACTCTAAATATACAGACTTCATCTAAGAGTCCACCATGATGACAAGAGATATGAATGTGAAGAATGTGGGAAAACATTTATTCGGCATGACCATCTGACAAAACACAAAAAAATACACTCAGGTAGGCATTTTCTTTGAAAATTGGCTTCGAAATTACTATTTTGAAATAAGATCAAATAAAAAATTAATTATGGATTTTTTTTCAGTACATGCAATGTTTTAGGCCTGATAAAAGTTCCTCTCACTATTTTTAAGGTCTACTAAAGTGGGGTTAATCTTAAATGTTTTCAAGGTTTAAAAGCCAAGTGTTTCCTCCATGTTAACATAGAAAGCCGAGGGACAGTCAAAAACATGTAACAGTGAATTGCTTTAAAAATAATAACAAAAAAAAGCAAAAGTGAAAAAGGAGGATTTTTTTAATGAGTTCAGATTTCTTTTTTTTAATAGCAATTGTGTGAAACATTATTACCACAACACAGAAGAAGCTGTCACAGTCTCTGTCAAAGTTTGTACACTGATCACTTTAATGTAAGAACATCAAAGAGGTGTTTCTGAAGTCTCTGTTATGGGGAAGAGAAAAGAAAGGAAGGTGGTGGGAGTCAACCCTGAGAACAGCCAGATGGGGATGATCAGGAGGAAGAAAAAAAATCTTTCTGTTGCACTGAGAGCAGAAAGTTTATCAAACGTATAGGAAGAGCGAAGATTCACTAGGACTTTTCCTTTTTCAGAACAGATTCCAAAGGAAATGTGGCCTTCTAGGAGGCAAAATACTTTCTAGGCAGCATGAAAATATGGAAGTGATCAGAGTCTAAACTTCTTGAGTCTTTATTTTGAAGGACAGCTTCTTTTTTGGTGTTCGAAATCATAATGTCTGCTATAAAATAAAGAAATCTTTGAAAACTCAAGTACAAAAAAAAAAAAATCCTCTTTTCTACTCTATTTGCTTTCCCCCCCTCTAGAAAGTTACATTCTTTGACTGTCCACACTCCTCCTACTTACATGAGAAGAAATATTCTGCCACTTTGTGGAAGATCTCGAGATGACTAAAAAGAATCAAGATACTTTTAAACAGCAGCATAAAAGAAAAAGGTAACTATGTAAATCAGGATAATTAAAAAGATAAATACTGTGATGTAATTTTAAGTTCTAGAAATTAGTAGCTGAAAATAATTGGTGTGTTTAAATAAACTTCTCTTTTAAAGCCCCTGAATTATTGAAGATATCACATTTCGGGTCATAATGAAGAGAGTAGATTCCTAGTCATTCACTTGTACCTCTCATGCAGTGGGTGTTTGGGGAAGCGTCCCTTAACTCATGAACATGAATTTCTTTGTAGAAATGACAAACGGTCAGTAATAGTCAAGTGGTGAAAATCCTTACTCTGACAGAACCAACCTACTTCCTGAATTTTGTTCTTTGATAACAGAGAATCCTTCTCTGAGTAAGGTATGGAAGAGCTTGATTGGCGGACTTTGTGAACATGGATCTACTGTATGTCTTACAATTACAGCTCTTAGACATTTAATAAGTTCCAGAAGATTTAACCAAAATGTATTGAATTTTGCCCTTGTAGGTGAAAAAGCACATCAGTGTGAGGAATGTGGAAAATGTTTTGGCCGTAGAGATCACCTTACTGTTCATTATAAAAGTGTTCATCTAGGAGAAAAAGTTTGGCAGAAGTAAGTGTGGGGTTTTTATAACTGCATAAATACTTCTGTAAGGTAACTGCTTTTGTTGGGATTTGCATGTTCGTGCAGAATTCTAGTAGTCTCTGTGTTTGTCATGCTCATTACCTCAGTCTTGATAGAGATATTATTATTACGGTTTGAAGTGGATGTCAGAAAATAGCCTTCACGTTTTAAGCAAGATGTTTTCTTTGTAGCATAATTAAGTAAATAAAATAAAACCATAAAAGATCAATTTTTAATCTGTCAATTAGCTGTCTCAGTGTTGTTCTAAATGGACGGTTTGCTGTAATATTGTCATTGCAGACTAGTTAGGACTGAATTATTAGACATCGTTTAAGCACTGTGAGAACTATCCCACGCTTAGGTATTTTAGAAGCTGGTAGCAGATTAGTGGCTCTGAAAGTAGGTAAAAGCTTTGAAACCCAAGTTATGTCTATAAATTGAAAATGCAATAGGGTTTTTAAATTCTTGAGCTCCAAAAATAAGCCTTTCAGAGATTTTCAAATAAATTGAGACCTAGGTTTTTTTTCCAAATAATGTGTTTTAAATGCTTGTACTCGCTAGCATTGTGTAGAAGCCATGATAGATGTGTCTGTGTTGAAAGTATAGTACATTATCTGCTTATTCTCTTTGTTTTTTCTTGGTAGCCAGTAGCCTAAACCTTTCCTAGTACTTTATTTATGGCATAATTCTGCCAAAGTGAAAGCCTCTTGTGGATATTGGGAAAAAACTGTTACTTAAGGATATTTTTGGGGTCAGAAAAGAAGTTTTAGTGGCTTTTGCTCTTTGAATACTAAATGCCAATCTCAACAGAGAATAAGATTGAATATCGAAAAGAATCTTAATTGACCTTATTGGTTTGCAGATGCCAGGAAATACGAACATAAGTGAGGAAATTTGGAAACTTTGATGTTCAGCTATTTTGCAGTTAAAGATTTCAGAAAGGACTGTGCATATAGCTTTATTGTTAGTTGGTTTAAAAAAAAAAGTATCTAATATGAAATGTCTTTTCTTCTTTAAAGATATAAAGCAACATTTCACCAGTGTGAAGTCTGTAAGAAAGTTTTTAAAGGGAAATCAAGTTTGGAAATGCATTTTAGGACACATTCAGGTAAAAATAAAATCCCAACAAAACCACAAAATATGTAGGAATGTATTTTTATGCATCAACATTGATGGAATTACTTAATTCATTATGGTTGTTGAGCATTCAGGGCAAGAGTAGCAGGAAGCAGCAAGACTTTTTATTCTTTCTCGTATGTTGGTCATTCCTGAATACTACCTTCTGAACGTATCAGTTGAAATATTGATAATGCTCAACACAGGCTTGTGGTATGCTCTCTACACCTCCTCCTTTAGTTTACTGGTTCTTGCCAAATTTACTTCTTTACTGGTTATGTTCTTGCCAAATTTTCTCAGACCTTCTAATCATTTTTGTGGTCCAGAGAATATACATTTCAAGCGATAATCTAAACAAGCATTTGAAATCCTTTGGAAAGGTTTATGTCCTTATATGTTTGACTTTGGTTTTCCTGCCTTACGTTTAGGGAAATCATTGTCCTTTCAAAATGTATAGAAGTACAAATTGAGCTCATTTAATACCAGTATCATAACAGTTTAAAGACTGTTCTTTTTTATTTGGTTTATATTCTGATTGTCTTTGTGTGTACCTGATAGAAATCCCTAGTATTGAGAGAATTGTATGTGAGGAGAAGGGTATGCTAATATAACTTCTAAACAAACTTCTAATGGCTCCGTTGATTCCAAAATTGATGCTAAACATGCTCTTTGTTTTCAGTAAATTGTTTTATACTAGGTCTCTATGCCATAATCCATGTATGTATTTGCGTATTTATGTGTGACATGGTGTTACTCAGAATAACTAATTCTTCTCTGTCTTTACAGGCGAGAAACCCTACAAATGTCAAATCTGTAATCAGTCTTTTAGAATTAAGAAGACATTAACAAAACACATGGTTATTCATTCAGATGCTCGACCTTTTAATTGCCAACACTGCAACGCAACATTTAAACGAAAAGACAAGCTGAAGTATCATATTGATCATGTTCACGGATCGAAGGCTGCAGAAGAGGCATTGACATCTTCTTCAGAGGAAAAGCTAGTCTCCTTACCAGTGCAGTACACCTCTGATGACAAAGTTTACCAAACTGAGGCTAAACAGTATGTGGAACAGTCCAAAGCATATCAATCAGAAGCCAAAACTTTGCTACAGAATGTATCTACAGAAGTATGTGTGCCTGTGACTCTGGTACCAGTTCAGATGTCTGATCCGCAAGCTGATCTAGTACAGCATACTCCTCCATCACATGGCATTCTTCCTCCACAACCTGAGCAGACAGATTATCAACGAGCAACAGATCTATCATTTCTGGAGAAATATACTCTTACTCCACAACCTGCAAATATTGTTCATCCTGTAAGGCCTGAGCAAATGTTGGATCCTAGAGACCAGTCATATCTTGGAACTTTACTGGGGCTAGATACAGCTCCTACTGTACAGAATATTTCAAACAATGAACATTCATGATCAGACCATAACATTCCACCTAATTTACTAAGCCATTAGCCAACAGAAGGCTGATATGGCAATTAAGATTTATATTTTATATTTTATTTGGACTCATGAGTCTTCTGCATAGTTTTGGAAAAACAGGTTTGTTTACATAATATTTGGACATTTAGGCAC
>NW_009226852.1:0-4527 GCF_000690835.1 Fulmarus glacialis | reverse complement strand
AAAGAGTGTCTCTTGTGATCTTAAGAGTTTTTAAAAATCTTATAGATGGTCTTTTAAAAATTATGCTCTGAAATATCTTTTAAGGATAGTGGCTGAAAAATGTAATTACATATCTGGCTATTAATTTAAATTGTTTGCCTTTCTGCATCTCGCTTTGAATTAATGTTTTAAGTGTAATAGAAAGCATTCTGGAAGAATAAGGACTATATGAAATTCATTAAAAGTTGTAAAGGGCAGGTAGGGATATAAAACACAAACTTTGAATTACGTTTCACATAGAAATTAAAATATAATTTTATTTGAACCCTCAGGCATTTTTGGAGGGTTTTAAAGTCTGCCGGACTCTGGAGCCTAGCCAATGAACACATGAACTAGATTCTTCTGAAAAGTGATTCAGATATTTTATGAAGACACTAAACAGGATGTTTGGTGATCCCCCTGAGTATAATTAGGCTGCCTAAATTTGGCCTCTTAATTCTTTCTTGATCTCTAATATTGGATTATGTGGAAAGATCTAGACAATGGTATTGTCTAATTTTCTACAGTTACCCCTATATAATTTTAATACCCATTTTTTCTTGCTTTTTCAATCTTATTTGTCTTCTAAAGTGTGCCCCACACTCTAACTTTGAAAGAAATGGGAGTATTTACAAGGTCATTTTAATCTATGAACAGTCATAAAGGATTGGCATGGTTTATCCTTGTTAGAGCATAAATTATACCAGGGTCCCACATTAGCATGCCCATTTTCAGGTTCTCTGTGTTAGAGAAGAAATTTAAAGGCTATTATTTCCAGAAGAGTACTCAACTTCTATTTAAAAAAAGAAATAATCAGTAATTATAAATCTCTTGTGAGTTGCTAATGAAATTGTTTTGTTTCTCACTTTCTTGTACTGTGTTTATAAAACAAAGTCAAACTCTTGAGAGTATTTTATGTCTTTAATTATTTTTAGCTTTTTCTTTACTAGACATAAGGTTTTTTTCCAAAAGAACCATTTTGAACTACAAGTCTAGTGTAATCACCATGAAATCTATATAATTTAACCTCATCAAGCTTTCTATTTTAAAAATAATTATTCTATGTTTGTTTGGTGAATATTATGCCAAAGAAGGTGTCTGAAGTAATTTTATAATATTCATTATTCCTCACAAGAATTACATATTAAGGCAAAATTTTACCCAGTTTTCCCTATTCTTAAATTATTATCTTAAAGAAACTTTAAAATGGGAAGCTGGACATACATGTAGTATTGTAACTGTTAAATTTATCCGATGACCTGAGCACAAGTGATCTGTGGTGAAAAGCTCTTTTATCATTGCAGTTTTATAAACTCTAAGTGGCACGGATCATTTTAAATCCTACTCAAATACTTCGGTGTTAGATTCTGTTAATCCCCATCTACTTTAGTGTTGGGCAGTTTGCAGGAGAGGGGCCAGAGCTGCCTGAATTTCATATTTTGAAGCTTGTACCCTAATGGATTCTTAACCTAAACACACCAAAGATTTCTGTTAGCTGTTAAATAATGGCAGAGTTATAGAATTTTAGCTGTTATTGATATTTAAATAGGACTTAGCCAAAGAAGCACAATAGAAGTCCTAAACTTTAAAAGTTCAGTTTTTAAAACAGGACTACGTATGTTTAACTGTTCTATGTTTGTATCTCTAAAGTAAAATTTAGAGCTGTGCTCTGGGAATCTTCAGACTGACATGCTGTAAATATATCTGGTAAGAAGCTGAAAACTAGCAAATATACAGCAATAATGAGGCCATTGAATGCCACCTTCTGAAAGGACACTATCAAGTACTACCCCTCCTGCTTTCTAACTCCACCTTCATCTCCTTTCAAAATAGAACGGTTTCTGTCATCTTTACACTCCATGGCTTGAAAACTGCTGTTTTATGTGTAGTTTTCAAGTCGGCATGTATGTGTCATATTCATATTACCGCATGTGGACATGAAACATGATTTCCAGCATTTGTAATTGTACTGTTAAAAATAATCCAACATCAGTGGTGTCAGTGCAGTTCTCAGACTAAAAAGCCTAACTCTGTTATTTCTTGTCTTCTCCGTCCTACAGTAGAAAAAAGTATTGTAGGATTTTGACAAAACAGTGGCTTAAAAATAGTTGGTAACTAATTTTTGCTTTTAAAATCCAGTCTGTTCAGAAGGCACTCTAGTAAAATACTAAAATGGAATTTGGAGCATATTTACTTGATAATGTCCTTTTTAAAATTCTTTCATAATTGTGCCTTTTATATATATTCTGAATAATGGCTTTTTCTCTAGTTCAGTTGATTATTCAGAAAACATTAAGGTCAATATCTTCCAAAGGGCTTCATGTTTTTGGGTGCCCAACAAGAAGACGACTATAAAAGGACTCGTTTTTCAGAAAAACGAGTGCTATCTTTGCTGTTTGGGTGACCAGAATTACTAGTCATTCCTGGAAAAAAATTACCTACTAGTTCTTTGGCGTTCTTTTGTTTGCAGATAACCCTACTAGTTAGTGTTTTTACCTGCTGGTCAGGCTGGATCATTGCCAGTTGACAGTGAAAGAAAATAGGAAAGCTTATGTGCTAGATACATAGTTTTTATTTTTTTAATATCATGAGCTATAATTCTTATGGCTTTACATCTATTTAAAATTCATATATGAGCAAAGTAAATTTTCATGGACTGGTACTTCATTTGGTAGGTGGAAGTAGCTGATCTCTGCTTAATGGAGGACAGTTCCTCTTAAGAGGACTGGAGTTGAAGGGCAGAGATCTGCACCTCACAGCTGCATGGGTTGAAACTCATTTAGGTGTCTGGTACCTCCATTTTAATATGTATATGTACTCATCCAAGAGTGCATGTCCTGTTGATCCGGAGGACGCTTTTACAAGAAAGGCTATGTTTTATCTGGCAGTCATTGACTCAGTTGACCGTTTGTTGCCAAAGAAGGAAGAAGCAGGTCTCTTAAAAATATCTCTAAAAATGATCAGTGGCACATTGCAAAAAGTTGGTCTTTTCCACATGCTGACCTTTGGGGAGAAAATTGGAGTCCATGTTGGTACTCTAAACTGCTACGTGGTTCTGAGAACTTACTGCACTCGTTCTGTTTAAACACTGAATTCTATATTTTTTTGCTGAACAGATTTCTGGTTGTTGGCTGGATTACTGCCTTTAATTCTTTAAGTGGATTTTATGTTCAGTTTATTTATTTATATTGGAATTTCCTCTTTGAGCACTGACACTTTTCCTATAGAGGTATGGCTCTCATGGGTTCTTTTTATGCTAAACATGAGTAATTGTAATGATGATGATCTATCTTCTGTAAGGCTGTGGTTTCCTTAAAAATATAGTGCTACTTCAGTCTGGATTATAATTCGGGTAGTTATTTTTAAAGATGGGTCATGCCAGAACACACTGACAAAAGATTTATTTGGTATCAAAGAGCTAAGCTTACTTCCCTAGTAACAAATGTGGAAGAGCATCCAGAACTCTGAAGAATGCTTCAAAGGAATCGCCTTGTAACATGCTTGATCGAACATGAAATGTGTTATGGAGTGCTAAGGAATAAATGACCCTCAAGTTTTTAAATTTAAAATAATTTCTGTGTAGAAGTTCATGAATGTAGTATTATGAATGAATTCTGAGAAGGCTGTTGTAGATGAATAGGGTTTTTTCCCTGTGAACAATAAAAAAGATGTGAAATTTTTCTATATTGAGCATACATGCATAACTGATCCAGATTGCATGTTCTCCATATGACTGAAGCTTAAGGGAAATAGAGTGCATTTATCTGTAGGTCCTTGTGACTACTGTCACACGTGATCTTTTTTTACAATATCGTCTCACAGTGATTTATTTGTTTCATGGTATGCATTTAAGAATGGCACTGGCAGAATATAATGCAGGGCAGTCATTTGCTTAAGCCGATAAGGATCTTTTTCATGGTTCATAAGAAATGTTTTGGTTTAAAAGGATATGATGGATTAAAGGTGACGATGGCAAAATTTTTTGAATCTCCCATAATCATTTTGATCATGTTTAAATGTTGGTCCTTTTATATGAAAGAATAAGGTGAAATAAACTCAATATTTTGTCACTGGTATATGAGATAATGTGTTTTAAATGTGATCTGTATAGGCTGATATTTTAGATGGAAGTATTTCAGTAAAGTTGTCTTTTTAGGGGAAATTCTTTGCTGTAAGGAAAAGTTAGGAAGTGTACTGTAAATGTAGAAGTACTCAGTCCTATGTGTAATTTTGTTTGTTATGGAAAAGTAAAGTTCTTTTGTCTTAACGTTACTTGCTTCACAGGATTTCTTGCAGAGGTTTAGCTTGCGCTAAGTTTTGACTTCTGCCCCTTTTTTCCTAAACAGCGTGGAAACACATTATTCTGTATGTCTTTCAGTTTTCAAGCTCATGAAAGATAAACAGATGAGGCAAATTTTTTCATCAGATTTGTTCCTGTCTCATTCTACTTTTTATTTTAAAATATTTTGTAAATTAAATTTATTTACAAAAATACTTGGCTTCACTTGA
>NW_009226851.1:0-12681 GCF_000690835.1 Fulmarus glacialis | reverse complement strand
CATGGGGTTGTTGTGGCCGAGTGCAGGACATATGCTTGTTCTTATAAAAAGATGCTCATATAAATGGTTCTTCCTTACTTTTGCCAATGACTAAATACATCATCCCCACAAAGACTTTATTTAGGCAACTTTATATGCACAGGGCAGACTTCAATGTGGCTGACACGGACAGTGGAAGATTCCTGCAACTTAAAGAACACATCAGGTAACACAGCGCAGATATAACCATAGGATCCAAAAGCTTTCCTTCATAGTCATTAGATTAGAAAAGTCACAGATTTTTAAAGAAACAAGAATATTAAGGTTGCCAGTCTCCACACACAAAAAAAAAGAAAAAAAAAAAAAAAAAAAAAGCAAAAGCACCAGTACATGTTTCCTTCCCATCCTATCTCATTCCCAGTTCATTCCAGTTATTTCTGGAGAAACTTGCTGAACTGGTAGCTTCAGCTGGCTGGATTTAAAACCTCAAAGATGAATACAGATGCTATGAACTAATTTAATAAATGAATATAGAAGATAAAACCTCCGTTCACGGCACATTTCTAGTATTTTGAGAGTCACAGTTAAACAAGCAGCATGTGGGCTTATCTGGGGGAAACCATGATTCACATTCAGTGTTAACACTGTTAAATGACAAGTGTTTGTCTCCTGCATTTTTCCTACAACTCAAAAGTTTTTACAGCTCATGTAACATTCAATTAAACATCAAAACCAAAATACCATACATAAACCAGTGCAAGAAGAAAGGGATAAGCCTTACAAGTGTAGGGCCTAATACTGTGATCTGTTACACTAGTTTTCCAATACTGATTTTTTAAAAACTTTATGAGATGAGAAATCATAACACATTCCTTTAGATCATCTATTAGATCATCTATTAGATCATCTAATAGATCATCTATTTCTTCCTAGATCAATCACCCCCAAAATAATATTTTCAAAAATTATTTCAAATTTGTTACTTTGATATTTCCAGAATTCATTTATTTATTTATTTATTTATTTAAAGTTGGAAAGAGGATTCAGACTTATGGAAACTTCAACAAAACATATAGGCTATGTTCATATTCAATGAGCCCATATGGAAAAAAAACCTAGGAGAAATCTGCCCTTGATATGTGATTTTCATGAAAAAAAAAAGAGAAACCTAGATTCTGAACACCATGAGGGTTTTGAAGAACAGCTTTTATAACTTGATTCTTCCTCTGCTTACACTCAAACTATGTTGATCCCACAGTCTTTCCAAACAGGTTCATCGAATAGGAAAATGTTGAAATACCTCTGTTGCCTATTCTTTACAGTTTCTTCCTTTCTTGACAATTATATGGTGTCTGTCACTGTATTTGAGTTTCTATAATGTTTGGTAGAGCTGAGTGTTAACACTCTGAGGAAACCACATGGCATTAGAATGTATACTTCTACTTAAAGCAACTACCTATTCTGCAAAACAGAGTCAATGATGTAAACCTTTTGCTCTGGAGAAAAGCAATCCTGACAGGTCGTGTTGTATTTTGAAATCACTTATTTCAAATACTTTGATATGGTATTATTCCATATGATGGTGCAAAGGGCCTAAAATATTCTGCTCAGGAGGAATGGATTTTTTTTTTTAACAGAAAATTTCAAAATGTACAGATTTAACTTTCACACATGATGAAGTATGAATCTGAAAGGGGTATGTGTGTTGTGGAATGGAGTTTCATCCCTTCACAGTTTTTATCTCATGAGTGCCGAATCCAAGGTATGTTATTTTAGCATGTGTTTTTCCTTCTGGCTGGTTAGTTTTTTTAAAAGTTTGGAACTATACATTTTTCTGTTGGTGACATACTAAACTTAATTCTCTAGAAGAAATCATTGTTCACTTAGTTGCCTTGTATAAACACACATATATAAGTTTTTCCTTTTTTGCCTTAGAGAGACAAACAAAGTATGTTAGAGAAGACTGAGTTCGTCTCCTTACGGGAGGTAACTATTTGGCTTTTGTATGAATTCTGATTAATAATGCAGGGAGTGAGTTCATATCAGATGGCAATTTGCTAGCTACCCTGACAAACAAGAAGAAATTGGATAAACCAACTATTTCAGTACTTTCCCCATGGTTTGCAACATTTGGTTCCCATTAGCTAGGCCATCAAGCTCAATTATGATCCTTCATAACAACCTGTCAGTCAATCTCTTGAAACCCCCGTATCTGTCACAGCAGCCTCCTCAGCATCTTTTCAGTCTCTTCCCTAAGATATGTGAGTGGGTTTCAAAGCATTAGTGTTGATATTTACTGATGCCAATGTTTTCTTCTTCTTCTTCTTCTTCTTCATTACCAACAATAATACTTGTTGGCTTCTTTATCCTGAAGTCCCGCTATGTTCTCTCTGGTATTTGGTGTTTTTTTTTGCAGGAAAGGTGTGAGTAGAAGCGTTGCATGAAAAAAATCAGTGTCTTCTTTATCTAGTGTATGAATAACAAAACCTAAACCTGATATGCTGACAGGAACCAGCCTAACTACAGTCAATTCACAAACAAATAAAATACCCTGAAATTGTCCTGTATTGCACTTAAATTCAGAAGTGCATCTCTACAGTTGGACTCCATACTAGACTCATACCACTTTGTACAGGTACACGCAGGTGACAATGAAAAGGGAGGGACGAATCCAACATAATGAAGTGTGGAAAAAGTCATATCCCAAAAAAGGTGGTAGCTAGAGGAAGAGATTGCCTAAAGAAATGGGATAATTTTTTTGAAGTACAGTTAATTGATCCAGTTTAGCTTTATAAAAGATGACATTTTTAACATATACATCTTCGAAACATAGCAATAAAAGTGATAATTGAAGAGTAATTGTGCAAGTACAGTGTCAGCAATGCCAAAACATGTCTTTTACTTTAAAATACATCACTGATGCAAACAAACTGGAAAATACCAACCTACAGGAAGTGAATAGAGTGATATAGACAGTGTAAGACATATAAGTTACTGATTAAATTGGTAAGGCTACTTGGAGTTGTATGAATAAAAAGAATATTAATTCACAGAAATATTACTGAATATTTCTGGGATAATTAAATACTCCACAGGTGTGTGAAATCTGTACTGTACAAACTTGATGATGACAAGATTGGGAAAATATGGAAAAAAGAAATGAAACCGCTGTGACATAAGGCATCAAGTGGGAAACACTATAGGCAAAACATAATGAAGCCTAGTTTTTGGAGGAGAATGGGAAACTATGAAGCAGGCAAGTAGTAAGAGTTGCAGGAAGTAAAATTAAAAAAAAAAAAAAAAAAGTCAGTTTAAGATTTTACTCCAGCACTTTAAAAGGAAATTAAGCAGAAACTTTTAGTTCAGTCAGAAAATCTTAAGACATACATAGAGATGCAATAGTACCACAAGAAAAGTAGTTAGAAAATGAGAAGATTTTTTTCAGAGCGTTGGAGCATAAGGATGACAAAAATATAGTGACAAATGAATAAAGTTTGACTGATTTTTTGGACAGAACTGTAATAAAAAGGCACCATGGATTGACAAAAATGAAATTTGAGTCTAGTATGAAGCTTAGAGTGAAGCAATTGGAAATGTACATGGAGATATATGAGCAAGACTGACAAAAATACCTAACTGGAAAGCATAAGAAAGTAACGGAATTCACAATTAATGATTAAAGTGATTACGAAGTTACATGCTCAAATTGACAAAAATGGTAGAATATGTACCCGGTTGGATGGTAGATATTAATTAAAATAGCATGGGAAAGAAAGCAACTGATAAAACCCCAAGACTTATTTGCCAATAATCTGGAAGCTCTTAGTGGCATTATTAATGCAACAGGCATTATTTAAAAAGCATGAAAGACAATATAGGAATGAAGTATTTACGGTCTCTGGGATTGTGACTGTAATCCCTACTGGTCTCATGTTGGTTGGAGGAAGAAGTAGGAACCAAAAGTCACAGTCTTGGTCAGAAGTGGAAGGGAGCAGCAATACACCAATCTTAGAGGCACAGCATGAGTGGAATTCGAAGCCAGACTAAGGCCCCGCAAGCCAAGCAATCAATGTATATCAAGTCCAAGAAGCAAAGCAGGAACAGAATGGAAAGCCAATGGGTCAGACCACTGAAAAACCCAAACAGAAGGATCCAAGAATGGAAGCAATTGCATAATACTAATTATTTGTGTTAGGATCTTCCGATGGGAATACCACACTGGCACTGCATAAATCGAAAATTCATTCTGTTATAAGGTAATTGCTCCTTCACTAAAGAACCTTTACAATGATCTATAAAATACTGAAGAAGATAAGAACGTTCTAAGCTTACTCTTAGGTGAAGATGGACTTGCATTAGAGGTTCTACCACAGATTTCCTCTTCCTCCTCCCTCAGATCCTGGTTGATGGAGAGAAGCAGTAATAACATCACTTTAGATAACAATGATAAGAAATAATAACTTTTCTGGCAATATAAAAGAACTCTCAGAAAAACATTTCACCCCAGGTGTCAAAACTGCTCTTGTAGACACCCTCCATTCAGACTGCCCAAGAGTCCCATTCACCAGTACAATAAACCATGCCAACTACCTTCTGTGAAGAGCCTAGTATCCTCTAAGGAGGGCTCCCAGCTTATGTTTTCTGCCCGGCATCATCACAAGACAGCGGAGCCTGTACAGCATACAGCTTGAGTTTCCTCCAGGGAATTTGAAATAGGATGCCCCAGGACCAGCCAGGAGGACACTTTTGCAAATATAACACAAGTTGGCTGGTAATTTGACTTTGAGCATGTTCTGAGACAGCAATGCAAATACAACAAAAAGGCTGAGTTAGCACCCAGTCTTCTCAGTTTCTGATGATCTCAGATCCTCCTTACTGGAAGATCCAGTACTTTTTGTGTTAGCTCATAGCTGTTCCAAAGTGAACTAAGTTACTTTTATTTTAACTCACTTCCTCAGATATCTCTAGCTTTCAGAAGAGACGTTTTTATCTTCCTTTGCTTAGTTCTCCTACCTTCCAGGCTTGCATGATTTTAAATGAGAGGAAAGAAAAGAGGCAAGCTTTCCAGGACATCCTTGGACAAGACCGATGGCTCTGCACTTTTTTGCTCATACCAGCTGCCCACTTATCATTGCTGGATAAACAAACAACACTAGAGGGACATATATAACCAAAAGGTGGCTGATTACCACTTTGAGTTTAAACTCCTTGTTAAGAAAAACAAATCCAATTCCACCTGGATGTGCTGAGTGACATTAAGCTGTCTTCTGCAACATTTGCAAACTTAATTATCTAACCTTGGAAGTTCTGCCTTAAGGAAATGCAGATAATCACAGCAGTTACACTGGAACCATCTAAAGCATCCTCTGATGACCAAAAGGCCTTAAATTACTTTCTCTTGTAGTTTGAAGTCACCTCTTCTTTCCTTTCTGTTCAGTGTTGCAGTTGTGGCCAAATCTTACAGCTATCTTACAACTTGTGACAAAACTGCATGTATTGCATCTTAGACTTTATCTAGAACTACACAATTAAATTTTTCTAATCTTCTGTCAATTCTGATTATTTTTCTTCATAGGGCATAAAACCTCCCTTTCCCAGGGAATTCTGCCAAATCTGGAAAATAAAAAAACTCTTTGGGACCATTTAGTTACAAATTTGATCCTTCACTGAATTATTACCTGTTATTCCTTAAATAAAATGGATAAAATCTGTATATGTAGTGACATGAAGTGACATGAAGAGCTTGACAAAAGTCAAGATGAATTTGCAAGTCATTCCAGCGTTGTTAAAACTCCTCAAAACATTTAGGCCCAATACCTCTGCCTAATTTTATTCTTCGAGTGATTCTCATCGCGTGCCCAAGCATGTGATGCATATCTAGCTTATGCGTACCAGTATGGTTTTGATCTTATGGTGAGTGCCCATATGAAACTGCTCTCCTCCAAAGCTGGATGCTATTTTGTATTTGGGAACGTTGCACACTTCTCCAGAAGCAACACAGGACTCCACATTCTCTCACAGAGATTTTACTTTCACCGTTGTTTCACCGGTAATCCTTAGTCTGAAATAAGTTTGATCTGTTTGAAAGCACTGGTGGAAAGCACAGCAATCTACCAATGTAGATTAGGGTAAAACATAATAAAAGGGGGGTAGGAGCAGTATCTATCATTCATTGAAGCACTGAACATTAAAACACCCGTTAAGTTCGTACTCTGCGTCATGACTGCAGGTGGATTTCATTGGTAAATCTTTGTCTTCCTTCTTTTCTCGGTTAACATGCTTCTCTTTCTCCTACTATACTGAATCATTCAGGAAGACAGAGGAAGGAAAATTCTAATTGGTTTTATTAAAGGTATACAAAAAAGAGTCAGAAGACTTAGGAACTATTCTCAGTTTAAATCAATTGTCTTGTATATTTTTGGACAAGTCACTTATACCATTTCTAGTATATGGAAGTCTCTACTTTTTTATATTTAACCTGAGACATCTCGAAGTGAATTTTTTGGAACTTGCCTGAATTGTCTTGCAGCTGCCAATGTTTTACATTTCTGAAAATCGTGGAGGTCTGCAGAGTCCAAAAGAGTTCCCCCACCAAATGAACAGTCACATAACCTCTGTATAGGTTTTCTTTAACCATTTTGTTCTGGATTTGCACAGTTGTAAGAGTTATCAATAAATGAATAAACTTCCATAAAACCTTTATGTGGGAGGTGTTCTATAAAAATTTAGTACTGTACAAATACATATCTGATTTCTTCAGTGGCTAGTGAAAGTTGTGATCATAAAACATTAACATTCATCTAAGCTGCAGATAAACAATAAAGCATACTAATTCTGTACACAAATATGTTAAGGCACTACTCCATGGAATGGTTTTGAAAAATTTTCTTAGCATTGAGTTATTTACTTTATATAGAAACTATTCACACTTTAATAATATGGTAATTATTTTCATGCAGAAGTTAAGTTGCTACATAACAATTACTTCATACAAACAATCTTACTTGCAAAAAGATACATCATTATTTCTGCCAACTCCTCTGTAGAAGATTAGTAACTGCTTTTTATCTATAGTGATCCACAGAAACATTAGAATTAATGATTTTATATTCTGATATTTACTTTGAAAAGCTCTATGAAATTGCAATGTCATTGCAAAGATTACAGGATATTTTTCCTCTGCAACAGAACCTGAAATCAGCTTTAGCCAAAGACCACTTACTGTTTCTGTTTAGTAGAGGACGGGAAGAATCAAAGCATCACAAAGATTTTTTTTTTTATTCTTTTTTTACAAAAGCATTTGACTCACATTCCTGATGTAATTTGACACTTTTACCTTGCTTCATGTTGCAATTATGTCAGCACTTTTATCATGACAAATGCTTAGACTGGAGACAGCTCTCTGAGTTTTAGGAAACCAGCTGTCAGCTGCAGCGTGTGTGGTTCTGCCTGATAACCAGGTCCCTACATTTCTCCGAGCCAGATGCAGGCAACAATAAACACGTGGAGTAGGTGGCCACCAGAGAGAGGGAAATCGAGGACTTGTTTTGGTATCTGTCCTGGAACTCAGCTGCGAAATTCTTCTGGGGCACCAACAGAAAGGGTCTGTTTTGTCAGTTCCCAGAAGCTGTGTGTGCACATGTGCACGCACATACCTGAGATGGAGCGGTAGGCTGCAAGAAGACGACTTGACTGACATTTCACCTGGGAAAGCTAACGTGGCGTTTGTGCTATGATAGCTGTTGGCTACGATAGCAAGCTTTGAGAACTCTAGGATGTCACTTACAGGGCTGTCATTACTAGAATAACTGTAATTACTGGCACACACAACAAAGCCTTCAGAAAAGCAGCAGAAAAATCTGAAAGTGCTTTGCTGAAGGCAAATCTTCTGAAAGATGATGACAGGTCTTGGGCAGCTGTGGAGAAACTTGCTACAACGCCTTTATCTGTTTGGGGGGGAGGGGGGGAGTTGTGTGTTTTATTTTTTTCGTAACAATTCTTTTGATTTACATAAATTCCGCATTAATAGATGAAAGAGTAGTTAACCAAAGGATAAGATGTACTATTCCATTTTTACCTTCTCTGTTTTACAGACAGGGAACCTGCAGCACCTGCAGGGATTAAAAGTAAAATTCTCAAAGATACCTACCAGGCACGTCTACAGGATGAGCTGAGCATCAAACAGAGACTCTACATTGGTGCCAAATGAGCTGGCTTGGGAACTCTAACTAGTAACTTTGGGCTCAAAACCACCCTGCTAGGAGACAGAGCTAATTAACATGGAGCTGTACTGTTTCAAGGACGCAGGGCAGTTTCCCTGTATGATCTGTATTGTGGCTTGTGTCATGTTGCTTGTCCCACAGATAATTCAGGTGACCCTAGTACAGCACGGCACTGTGCTATGTGGACATACATCAGGATACATCTTTTGAGACTAAATTGATCAACAGCAGAAAAAATTAAGTCAGAAACCTGTGTGCAAGAGGAAGTCGGCTTTCAGTTCTCCAGGAAAATTTGTGACTTCGGTGCTCTTACAGTGTCCCTTTAAATGCACTCAATTTTAGGCCTAACTCCTTAAGGAACTTCAGATTGTTTAACACTTATCAAAAACTATTACCCAGATGAGAAAAGAAACCACATGATGTTATTCCCTCACAAAATGGAATGGAAAATGGAAAAACTTCTTTAACATTCACAAATAATGATAGTTAGCAGTTCTCTGACCAAACCCTTACGTGAAAATCTTTATCCTTATGTACAGCTCCCTCAGTATAGACTCACAGATTCAGACACATGATTAAGTAGCATCAGAAAAACGTCAGTCCTAAGCGTGTAATCACAATGTGCACATTCTCTCTGTGATGCATCTTATTGGAGGTTTTACTGTACTGCAACTGGCTCTGCCTAGATACATCTAGATGTATGTACATTTGCAGCAATACTATTTTCCTCAGGGCTTCCAAATGTCTAAAAAAAGGTGTTTGACAAGTCATGTGTGCAAAAAAGAATAGGAGGGAGCATATGTTCTCTTTTAAATAATTCATGGATTTTTTTCCTTCTGTTCTTCAGCTAATTTGGAGTTGTTTGGAGAATTTTTCCCTCTATTTAAAATGTTCAAATGCCTCGCAAATCTTCTCAGATGTTACAGTATCTGGAATCATACCAAAGGATCACAAACTAAAGTTCATCTGCTTGCTGATTCAATAATCTTGGGATATAGCTTGTGGAAAACCAAGGATTACACATAACAGTCCTTTGGCATCTTGGCTTGCTCAGGGATATCAGGTAATGGGCTGAGATGTTAAATTCCATAGTGCACAGAGTCTGTGATGTGGTGGATAAAGTTAGAAACAGCTAATTACTGCAGGAGATCATACTGAGAGCTCACGGTCACTGATTTCTCATGGCAAGAGCTCAAGGGATCCTCCACATTGCTTCTTGCACTTGCTGCTCAGCACATAAATCCATCAGTCCCTATCAAGGACTAAAAGCCAAGGAAAGAGCAAAATGTTTCAAAAAAGGTGCTAAGCCACTGTGTGGATTTTGTTTTGAACATTCCGCACATGATGACTTGGACTACTGAAAAGCTGCAGCTTACTAAAGACTCGATTTTGCCTAGAAAGCTATTTTAATACCTCAGAGCAGTAGTTACAAAAGAAGCAAAATAAGAATGAGTATTCTCATCACCAATACTTTAAAAACTTATTGTGAATTGTTCCTAGATACAAGAATTATTTATCTTAACAGAAAGACTTAAGGGAAGCTACCAAATAACAAAAAAATCTCTGAAGCTTATCACATGCTATGGAATATGAATATTGAGGGATGACATGCAGCCGTGCACCTCTGGCGCTTGTGATTGCTTTTGGGACTGTTTGACAATGCCACGTAAGAGGCAGGATGCAAGAGGCTATTCTCTTTGTTGTGGGGGTAGTAACAGTAGTGGAAGCCTATACTTCATAGTTGTGGTTATTACCATTTAACACTAAAAAGCAGCCTGTTAAGTTCAGAAAAACAGGAAAACACCCTAAGAACTTACAGTTGAAGTTCTAATTGCATATGAGAATGCATTCAAGGTATTTTACACGAATGCTTACATCAGACCAACAGTTGGAACATCAGACTAGTTTTGAAACACAGAAAAATTTAGATTGCAAAGGATGTGTGGAGGCCATGTGGTCTCCAGTTAGCTCAGATAACAGAAAAAGTTAATATAGATTCCCTAGACATTCTTGAAACCAAACACAACCTAGTGGCCTTACCCCTTGCTTTTGTTGCCATCATCAGCTTGTTAATCAAGTCAGGTGTTACAGCTCCTGTAAGAACTACCTGTGTGTTACAGCTATACAGACTGTTCTTCAGCTTATTCTGAAGTGACATGCAGGGCTACAGTATGCATTGCCAAACACCACATTGAAGCTCAACCTCAATGGAAGGTGTGAAGGAACCTGTGCATGTTGTGGATCTGCATACAAAACTTGGAATAGTAGATCTACAGGGGAAAAAATGCTGACTTGACTTAGTTTTGAAAATTTGGAACACTTCATTTGGTGCACTGGGCTTTTAACATCTTACAGACACAACTCAAAACAGCAGCAAAGGTTTTAAACATATCCAGGAATCTTTTGGTTTTAGGAATGCTAATGTGGATCAAGCTTCTCATCCTAAATATTCCCTCAACAAAGAGGTTAATACAGAATTACAAAAGGTGTGGTACCACAAAAGCTGTGGTACCACAAAAGCATTATTACCCAGTAGCAGTTAGCTTGTCTTTTAGTTGCTAACTACTTAATTTTTGGCTAGTAATATAGAAACTTTGTGTTCAGAGTAGAAATTTGCAGAGCTAACTTATAGTATGGCACTCCCAAAGGAGTTTAACAGCTTATTTAAATATACATATCATTTAGTAGTTCAGAAGGAGCAAGTGATAAATATTCTCATTTTATCTCCTGCCAAAATCTCATCAGTACCAGGAAAAGCAGTCATATATCCAGTAAATGGAATTCACAGAACCTCAAACATATATATCCTGGCCTGTATCAGCAATAGTGTGGCCAGCAGGAGTAGGGAGGGGATCGTGCCCCTGTACTCGGCCCCGGTGAGGCCGCACCTCGAATCCTGTGTTCAGTTTTGGGCCCCTCACTCCAAGAAGGACATTGAGGTGCTGGAGCGTGTCCAGAGAAGGGCAACGAAGGTGGTGAAGGGCCTGGAGCACAAGTCTGATGAGGAGCGGTTGAGGGAACTGGGGCTGTTTAGCCTGGAGAAGAGGAGGCTGAGGGGAGACCTCATCGCGCTCTACAACTACCTGAAAGGAGGTTGTAGCGAGGTGAGGGTTGGTCTCTTCTCCCAAGTAACCAGCGATAGGACGAGAGGAAATGGCCTCAAGTTGCGCCAGAGAAGGTTTAGACTGGACATTAGGAAAAATTTCTTCACTGAAAGGATTATCAAGCCTTGGAACAGGCTGCCCAGGGAAGTGGTTGAGTCACCAACCCTGGAAGTATTTAAAAGACGTGTAGATGTGGTGCTTAGGGACATGGTTTAGTGGTGGACATGTTAAGTTTACGGTTGGACTCAATGATCTTAGAGGCCTTTTCCAACCTAAATTATTCTATGATTTGCTGGATAATTTTCTTTTTTTTAAGAAAAACATAAGATTAATCCAAATTTCAGAATAAAAATGTGAAGTACTAGAATCAGAAGAGAAATCCATTGTACAGAGCAGTGAAAGAGATGAAAACTCATTGAGTATTTTAACTGGGAAGAACAGGAGTGAAGCTGGCTGCTGCTACCAGCAGTAAACTAACTGGTAGAGGCCCCAGAGCTCAAAGTGGCATGTAAGGAAGAGCCTTCTCACCCCAGAAAAGAAAATTTCAGGCCATGTAATTGAATTAGGAAATTATTGGGAAAGCAAATAAGTTTTCAGGAATTCAACAGAGCTCCAATAGGAGGAAATGCTTAATTGAACAAAGGATGCCTCTGCATCTCGGCTCCTTAAGCGGTTGCTGTGTTCAGCTTACTTGGCCATTGTGAGTTAGCACTGTCTGTGCTGGCCCCAGGGTCTGCGAAGGCTCTGCAAACTGAGAAGCAGAGCTGCACTTGGCATTGTGAAAAGACAGGTCTTCAACAAAGAGGGAAAACATAGTAAGAGATATAAAACCCAAAGTATAAATATTAATAGCACAACATCGGCTCTGAGTTTTTCTGCAAGAATTTCACTACTAAGCTTGGTTCTGAAGTGTAGCTGCTGACCAAGTCTTCATAGGATAGGAGCTGGGAAAATTTTACATCCACTGGTAAAACAAGCAAGGTCCATCCTGCTTGAATAGCATGGTCAGCATGGCATGAATGCCACCATGGTGCTGTCATTTTACAGCAGAAACAACATGAGGAATATGGGTCATTGTGAGTCACGATGGTAAGTCTAAACCCTGATCCCTCCAAAACACATAATCTAACCCTGCATAATCTGCATACTTTGGTTTTACCTATTTGATTAATGAGGAAAGTAACACTTATTTGCTTAATACATAGGGCCACTGAGACTAAAGAGTAAAGTTGAGAGACTTTATTTCAACATATTTTGCCTTTTAAAGTAGTGTCCAAGGGGAGACTATTCCAACTAATTAATCTTCCACTCCCTGGACTATGGTGAAAATGGGCCTGCCTTGTCTCATTACCTCCGCTTCAGCCCTCAGAGCCACC
>NW_009226850.1:0-15637 GCF_000690835.1 Fulmarus glacialis | reverse complement strand
TAATGATTCTATGATTCTATGAAAACAAGTGTAAATACTGACTTAAATGGGCTTTGGATTGAGTCTAGTATTAAATTTTTAACAATCAGGAAATGGTTAATTCTACCTTGTGTTTTAATCACTGACAACATAATATCTAATCCTACAGTCAAGTGTCTCAAAACCAAAGTTCAACGTCCAGTATTACATGCACTATGCTATTTATAAACAGCTCAAAGTATCACCTTGACTTTGAATGTAATTGCTCCCAGGAAACAGTAAGAGATGTATTTGTCCTAATCCTTTAGCAAGCAATTGTAAAAGACTCCTTAGTTCTATCAAACTGTGCAATTTGAGAATACAGCATGAACAGCATCAGCTCTACACACAAGAGTGATGCACCAAGTCAGTTTTTGCAATATATCTGAAGATGCAACTGGAAAATACAGAATTCCACTTTACTGAACTGACAAATAGAAAATTACAACCTATTAAGTAATATATTCGTTTTATTTATCTCTATCATTAGTCTGATCAAATGATTTACAAGAGATTAGGAGGAAGGTTATGCCCCTCCAATCGTATTTACATCAATGAAAAGTATATAATATGCATTCTCCTAGTACGTTGTAAACATATTTCAACTCCTGACTGCCAAAACAGAAGATAACTAATAGGAAACGGGTTACTGTTCTTGGATTATCTGCTCCAGTCCCTCCCCTAAAAGAAGTTAATGAAGCCTCAATATTGTTCAAGCAAGCCTCTGGTACAGCTGCTGGTACAGGGAATGGTTTCAGCTGAGTAAATGCAGTATATAAGTACTTCAGGCTGCATGCAAGAACCACCTAGGGCAGATGGCTTTCTGTTGCCCGACATTTGTTCCATACCAGTTTGGATTCTGTCCTCTTGCTCTATGGTAACAGCACAACAGGGAATCAGTGTATCAAAAAAACGGTCCGTATTTCAGGAAAAAGGGAGAAGGGGAAATGGAATGCTATTTTTCTTGTGAAAAAAGCATGAAAAAGTTCAAAATCTGACTACGGTTTATATCAGATAGTATTGTCAGTGCCAGTAGACACAAGTCTTCCACCTTTTGGAAGAAAAATGTATTTTTAAAGGCATTCAGAAACATCCTTTCAAAATGGCAACTAGCTGGCATAAATTTGTAAGTATTTAGAAGTGTTTCAGAAACTCCTTACAACTAAGTGCCAATGCCCAGTACCTCACTCCTGCCCAACGGTTGCTTTGTTTCCACCGGTACGCCTTACCTAGCGTAGCTAGTTCTAATGTGCAGTTCTGCAGAGTATCACTGGTCTGGTTGACCACAAGCACATCCAGCACAATGTCATACTGATTGACATGGACATACGCTTCTGCATAGACGGGGTCTGAGAAACCTGTCAGTTGAGTAACCTGTGAAAGAAAAAGAGTTTAAGGTATTTTTCTACTCATAAAACCAGTTTAAAACATGGAATCCTGTCAAACAATGACAAAAAATAAGAATAAATAAATAATTAAATCCATTACTCTTTAATATGAGCCTCCAACCCAAGCAGGTGTGCAAAGAGCTTTTAATTTCATAGAACGAACTTACTAGTATGAAAAAAGGGAAAAAAATTAAAAGAAAATTGGAAAAAAACACTGCAAACAATCACCACACGTTTCGTCTAGAAAATAGTATTTAAAGAAGTTGTGATGTTTAGGAAATCAAAGTTCATGCATAGATCATCCAAAATAAAGAGATTTCATCGAGTTATAGCTAGACACACAGTGACTGTCGATATTATTCATACAAATAAATTTAACTGCATCCTTCCTTCACACGTCCTTATGCGTAGACATTACAATTACAAAACCTTTCCAGATAATGTATTCTGAACTGAATTCACGTAAGTTCCTAAAATATGGACTGTAATGCCATTTATTCTTATAAAGATCAGCAGGACAAAGAAATCCTGACTTAAAATGAAAAGGTAACTTCAAACAGTAAAAAGAATTCATCCATTTAAAGAATAAAAGTCTGGGTTTTTAACCCTAACTAATGAATGAATCAAGAGATTTTTTCTCTTTGGCGCTTCTCTGCAGGTCCTGGTAACCAGCAGCAAAAAAAGGTATAAAGAGTGAAACAAGGATGCACTGCGCTTGGCAACAGGATACGGCAGCCAAAGAAAGAAAGGGGTTCCTAATCACTTGTGACTTCCCCGCTCTCTTCCCTGTGAACCTTACTGGGCTCTTCAGACCAGAAAACAATCTTAATTTCTTCTCCACAACCCACCAGCTCAGCACTCCTCAAGTCTCCTCCTTATTCTTCCCCTCCCACGTGAAGAAGGTAACAACTTTAAGCACAAGGGCTTTTCTCTTTCTCCTGATCCTAACCAGGAAATATGTGGGTCTTTCCAATCAACCAGCATAGCCTGGTTCATCAGTTCCAGCCTGTGATTCCCAAAGCTGATCCTGTGCATAGCAGCACAAAGCGTATATAATTAAGACACTGACTTTCACATTACCTTATTAAGTTTGGATGCAAGGGGATCAGCAGCCTCTTTCCTCTGTGTGTTTCCCATTGCTGCAAGAAGGCTAAGCTGAAACTGGTCTTCTTTTGAGCTCATTTCATTTTTAGCAGTAAGCTGCATGAAGGAAATGGGATCGTCTGCCTGAACAGTCACATTCCTCTTCTCAGATTCTTTCTGCAGGAAAAGAAAGACTCAAGAATTCACAATGAATTCTATTCCTTAGCGCAGAAACACGGTCAAATAATGGCTGACTTAAACGCAGTCAAATGGTGACACTTCTGGGACCTGCTTGGATGTGAACATCCGTAAAAAATTCCAAGTGTTTATGGTTACACGCTTATGACAGCTCACCTTCTGGGAAAGTTTCTCCTCTTCTAGCTTGGCTGACAGCATATGAGAGAGGGACTGCCTGCATTCTTTGTTGAAAATATCATTCATGAGAGGAGAACATTCTGACAAAACTTTCAGACATAAGGAAATACGATCCACGTCGTCATCTGTAATCGGCTTCTTGGGAAGAGAGGACTTTCCCAAATGGAGAATAGTGGCCATCAGCAGCATAGCTTCAGCAATAAAGGACTGAGAAGGAGGACAACGGAAAGAGAATGGAAGCAGATTACTACATTTTACACAGAAATGTTTATTTCTGACTTATTTACAAAAAGGTGCACATTAATCTATTCAGAGATTTTATGGTTGTTTTTTGTTTGTTTGGTTGGTTGGTTGGTTTTTTTAGTACTTACTATCTAGAAACCAAGCAGCATGATTTAGAGACTGTCTAGATAGAGTGGATGGAAAGCAGTAGGCCCTGTTTGTGACCCAAATTATCACTATTATCCAAACACGTAACTGGTACTTTACTTTGGACTTAACCCATTTTGCATCTGTTTAAAAGAAAAGAGGCAACAACCAGCTCTTCTTTGCAACTACAGTGAAAACACAGTAGATGACTTACATTTTGCTTCTTCTTTTCCTGAACGAGCGACACATATCGTAAAGCAATCTTAGTTAAAGTTGTAGCAAGAGAAGCTGCAACAAAGAAGTCACCATCAAGCAGGAATCCTCGTAACGGAGGTCTGCAAAGACAAATGATAATCAGAAAACTAGTTTTGGATTACACTCTTTAGCCTACTTATCTTCATACCTTAACATCCATACTGTACAAACAAAACAAGCTTGAAAGGTCTCAGAAGTTTTTTTTTCCCCTCTAGAAGTAATTTTCCAGATATAGAGATATTCACAAGTCACATAGCCATTTCCACACAGAATAGGGAGTGAAGTGAAAAGTGTAATGGACAGTAATTTCATTGTAGCTCTAAGATGATAATGACTAGTCAAGATGAAGTAACCCATCTGCAATAATTAAGGAAATATAGCAATTGTTCTAGCTACCAATGAAATAAACTATAGCAAGTATTAAATAGTGCAAGGTGATATCAAGGAAAAAAAATGTTTTAACCTAAAGGCAACATCTCTGTATCCAATTAAAATTGTGAGGGGTCTTATGTATAAATTATAAAGAATCAACTAGAATTTAGGAAACCATAATTAATAATGTCCTTTTTGATATGCAGTAAGCTTTGATTACAAATCCTAAGCAATTAGGCAACTTCCTATCAGATACCATCTACTTGGGATAATTCCTTAAAACAGGGAATCACCTCAACCACTAAACTCTGCTTGAGAGAGAATACCATTTAAAAAAAAAATTAACCAAGTCACTCCTGGCCTAATATGAAATCTTATATACCTGTCTTCTTCCTTTTTGGCAGGTCGGGAACTACTGAGAGCACTCTGTGTTGCGTAAGTGCCCATCTCTGTCACCAGTTTTTGGGCTGGACCCACAGACACCTCTTCTTCAGGTTTTAGCTCACCAGCTTCTTTCTTGATTTCCGATTCTACTATTGGGATCTAGAAGTGAACAGGAAACAATTGTTACAATTAATATAAAAAAAAAGATATTTTTGTTCTGCAGAAGGTTTTCATAAAAATTATTTGCACTGTAAAAGGTCAGTAACAGCGCAACAATTTTGAGAGAATTTGAGGAGATAGGCAGATGTTGAAATATATACAGAAGCCTCCTACCAATGCATAAAGCTCACATTGCACAGATTGTCTTAGATCCCTCTCAGAACAACCCAGACTTAAAGCACTCTTCCTTTGTTAGTGGATATAATTAAACCCTATCTTAAAGCTGCCATAATTTTCTGAAATAAGGAATTTCTCATCTCCCCTCTTAACAGATATCACTTATTCCCAATATGTGCTAGCTTCAGGTATGCTACTTAAAAAAAAAATTAATAATGAATGCAAAACCCCAAGTAGTTTTTACTTTAGATTTCTTGTGCACATGCTGTTACAACACATCACAAATGCTCAAGCCCTGTTGCATCTTACCTGATTTTTTAAAAATAACGTTTTCTTAGAAAACATATAATAGTAAGTAAAACCACAAAGAGCTAGCCTAACAAAGTAAACACACCTCTCCAAGTGATCTGCGAACTTCTGTCATTACACTTTGTATATCTTCTTTTGTGCTGCAATATTCTCCAAGGATCCATAAAGCTCCTCGATAAATCCTAAAACCAGAACAGTAACTTAAGTCATGCTTTCATGATACACTCAAACTAGCATCAAGGGAAGTGATTTATGGTCAGGTGGTAAAGGCCAGTCTTGACAAATTCAAAAGGACGCTATTGACAGAAAGCAAGTTTGATCAAAAGCAATCATCCTTTCAGCCTTAGTAAACTAATGAACAAGAATATAAAATGAGATATATTTTCTGCTACAAATTCATTCCCATCTGTGTTAATCTGGATATTCACAAAATTAAATTTCATTATGATCATAAGGAAATAATTCTACTGTATGTGAATAAAGTCAGCTGTAATTTCTCCAGTTAACTGAGACAAACTAACTTTTCCTTCATACAGAAGAAAATGAAAAACAAGAACATGAATGAAGATTAGGGAAAAAAATAGCAAAGCTTCATCCCACTTAATGAGATGATGATGGAGATAGGATTTAGAGTTTCCCGTGTACTGGAAGAATGGCAGAGTGGTGTCTTGATACAGACAAGTTCTCATATGACTTAATTTTTGCAGATCCGTCAGAAAACCAAGTTTTTAGAGCCCTGAAAGATACAAAAGAAGCTCTGCAGATTGCAAAGCCCAGTCTATGTTAGACTGGGTTTTCTAATAAATGTACAGTAAGTATTTCCAGTTGCCTACAAGTGCACATTGCTGCTGCAATAATCCCTTAGTAACTCTATTTTAATAAATACATCACTTTAGCGTTGGCCTTCATCAACAATGCTGTCTTCTAGCAAGTGGAAATACAATTGCCAATTGCATCATAAAAATGAAATATGAATTTATTTTCTTCATTCAATGCAATAAGCACCCAATATATCTTTTGTACAAGTAGGCAGGAAGGAAGCTGTACCTAGAATTCATCTACCCCCAAAATATCTCAGTTTCAGTTATTCTTTGTGTGGGGGTTGCAAGGATTTTGGTACGTATTTAATGATAATACACATTCAATGCAAGTGAGCTACAGTGTGCTCCAATGTCTGATATCATATTTTGGACTCACTTGACAGATTTAATAGCGTGAAAGACTTCAAGCATCTTCTCAACAATAAGAGGTCTGAGGTTATCAAATCGCTGGATCGCTTCCCGCACAAACTCCAAGACATCAGCAGCTGCCGCTTCATTATTATCACTAAGGAACTCCATCAGCTAGCACAAAAGAGTGAACATGAGCACAAACAGCAGCACAGCTAAGTTAGTACAATAATATTTTCCTTCTACATTCAGAAAAATAGAATTGCATATACATCTCCCATTAAACAAAGCTGAAATCAAACAACCGTAAGTACATTCCAATCCATTACCAATTATCATAATCCCAAAGTTGTTTTTCTAATGATACAAATTATTGTACTTTTAAGTAAAGGTACTCTTCAACTCATGTTCTTCAAAAATATTTAAAAATAAAGTCTCATAAGACAAATAACTACAGCATCAAAAGTCCTGTATTTCTTTAGGGATTAAAAAGAGTGTTGCTTCATGTGAGGCCACATACTAGAAACACCTCAGCTTCAGTTATTCTCCGGGGTTTGGGTATAGCTAGAAAATACTTAATGACAATGTAATTAAACATTTGCATACCACTGGGATAACATTTGCAGCCATATCTGGAAACCGAACACTACAGGAATGCAATGTACGAACAAGCAGCTGTCTATACTTGTCTGTATCTTCATGCTCTGTAACATTATTAGTTTTAATCACTTCCTTCTTCAGAACAATCACAAGCTGCAGAAAGATAAAATAAAATTGAAGGAAGTCCCATATTCTTCCAAAGAATAAAAAATAGTGTAATGAAACAGAAGTAATATATATTTTACCTCCTCCACATTTCTTGAAGAGACGAGATCCAGAGCCAGTTGAAGGGTTTTTTTACGCACTTCTAGATCTGGGGTACTCAACACTCTGAGGATGTCCATAACTAGGTCCTGAAACAGTAACAAAACGATAACCACTCTGTTGATTTAAATGACTTCCTTTTCATACAATTCTAATTTTCAGTCCTCAATGATTTTCAAAGACGTTCTGGATACATAATATATAATCTACTGACAAACAAGCAAGATATCCTAGGCATTAGGAACTTCACAGTGTTCATTTAATACATTCTACATTCACACAAAGATGTAGCTTGCATGGTAGACCATTAAGTCTTACAATCAAAACAGCATTTGCCATTGCTAATTCTTACACAGACAACAAAAGCAGCAAGTCATAAACATAAAAGTCCATCAAATATGTTTTTACCAAAAACATATCAACAGAAGATTTAAATTGCAGAAGTGCATTTTTCCACACATCACAACACCTGAAAGTTTCATTTAGGAAAGAAAAGCCTTCAATAAGCTTGCAGGAAAAGAGACAGCTCACATACCTGTAACACTCGTTCATGGGAGGGATGCTCCTTTAATTCAATCAACCGATCCAAAACAATCAGTTTCACATTATTATCACTTTCTTTAATAATCAAATCTATGTAGCATTGGGCAGCTGCCTAAAATTAAAAGGATCAAAAAAACATTTTTTGAGTAATGAAGAGGAGAAACTGGCAAATTTCTAAGAGAAATTCAGGAAAAGACACCTTCTACATTATTATTAAACCAACTACTCAAAGAGTTGGCACAGAAATGAACCTGAGAACAGACTTTAAAACTTTCTGGGCCACTGTAAACATCGATTCCACCACATTACAAAAATTACACAGGAAGGCTCACAATGGCATCAGCTTACAATACACAGACTTGATTTCAAATTCAAAGAAAGTCATAAAGACATAAATTTCCTGGCATGCTTTGGGTCAGCTCTTAAGTACACACAGGGCATGAAAACCAATTTAAAATAGTTGCCAGCGTTAGCCTATCTAGATACGGTTTTAACGACAGCTTCTATGAACAATATTCCTACTCAACAAAAATGACTACGTTAAAGCAAGAATGTTGGAATTAATAGTCCTCCTGATCTTTTGAAACTATTGTTTACAATGCTTTTACTCTAAATCTAGACTTGCATATTCTATTTTTGAAATTTCCAACAAGGTCAAAATTTCTGTGTGATCTCAAATACAAACATAAATCTAGGAACCCAAGGTCAATCAGTAATCAATGTAAATCTTCACTGCTTTATGTTTCCACCCTGGTCTGAAAAGAGTACAGAATTTTTGAGTACAGAAAGTCATTCAATCTCTGCAAATCTTCAGCTTTAGTCTGCTTTGCTAAGTATGCCAAAAAGGTTGCAGGTTGGTATCAACTATTGTACAATAGTTTGCACAGTATTCAAGCTTGTCCCCTACCAAAGTGATATGAAGTCCACCAGCTGCAGGTCTGCAAAATACAGTCTCAGTCTTTTTTTGTGACCAATTTTAAAAGATATTTTAAGACAGTGTTTTGTATCAAGTGTTACCCACCCCACATTACTAAAGCCTTTGCTCTTTCAAAGTATCAATGTACAGGATACAGTATTCATTCCAGTGCACTAAAAGCTACCGAAACCTCTGAAAACATCACTTCCATACCTTGATTGCTGTTGGTGCACTGGAGAGTGTAACTAGAGTACCTGCAGCTTCATACTTCACTGCAGGACTCGATGACTGCAGTAAGTTGTAGATGCAGCGAATAAACCGAGCTCTCTCTGATGGATTCGCGTGACAGACCTAGATAATAAGAACAATGCATAGGTGGCACATAAAGAAAAAAGAAAATAGCAACCGTTTAGCTTAACTGCTCCATTATCTTACAACAACAACAAAATTAAGCAAAAGGTGACAACCTTTTCTGGGGATAAGAAGTGTCATTCACAGTTGTAAAAATCTAATTACAACAGCTATTAAAAAGCTATTATTGACAATTCTATGCACTGCTACAAGGTCTTAAAATCTCAGATCAAAAGGAAGGGCATAGCCTCTACTAGCTTCTGCAACAGATGCCCTGCTCACGTCCACGAAGAACAGTCTGATAATACACAGTCCACATCACAGCAAATCATGTGAGACATATTGCTCTACACTGTGCACACTTGAGCAGTTTATTGTTTCAAGAGACAAATCTTTTTCAGCTCTACTAAACAATGACATATTCTGACATGGACTAAATGCCAGCTATAATGCCTTTTCCAGCAACGTTCTATCCCTTTTAAAAAGCAGTCTAATATAATCTAACATGTACATTTATTTCAAATGTGCCACATTTCCCTTTTACCTTATAAATTAGTTCAACAATAACCAACTGCAGTATGTCACCAAATGTCTGGACTTGGTCAATACAGGTACTCAAATAATCCAAAGCTCGATCCTATACAAATAAAAGATAAGTTATTCTAAATTATTCTGAGTTTGCTCATTCAGCTATATTTTAAATCAAAACACATTTTAAAAATCAAAACACAAACCAGCATATATTCAACTCTTCAACTTGAAATTTAAAACAATTTACGAAAAAGTTGTAAATCTGAAGAGCAAATTAATCCATTCTGCCTATAGATGGTAAAGAGAGACAAAACTAATGGTAATCAGGCACAAAAGGCAATTGCCTGTAGAGCAAATAATCCAAAATGCTGAACAGAAATTGCCATTTCTTTCTCATGTGACTACAAAAGCTATAAAACTGTAGGTAATGGAGCACTTCTTAATCTGGTTAAGCTCACATGGCAAAACTAATTACAGTTTTCAGCACCAACATATGCCTTCACCAAATACAGTAATTCTCCTTTAAAATGAAGACAGCACTAAAGACCTACTTTAACTTTCTCAGTTACCAAATATTCCACAAATGGGTTAACACTACCACATACGGGTTTTTATGAATATAAATAGTTTATACTACCAACAAACTACTGGCTAGTTACCTAGCACATTTTCAAGTATTTTAACCAAGCGAGTTTGAGGACAAGTATCCTTACCTGATCTGCATGAATTAGCATCATAAATGCGTTTCTTTTGCAGCTTGCATCTTTCTCATTCACCAAGAAATCATGGATCAATTCAGGAGCATCAGGTATAAGATGTTCAAAATTTCTTTAAAAAAAAATCATAATTAAAAGAACTACTGGTAAGGAGTAGAACCTCAGGCTTAAGTGCATATCCTGAAGACAAGAATTTACAAAAATTCAAAAAGTGTAAAATGGTGATACATAGTTTTTTTGTAGCTATTTGAAACTGTGAACAGACTCAAGGAGCTTTAAAAAATTGTTTGTTATCATGATAGCTAAGACATTACCCCATCAATGATTTCTGCTTAATTATAACATTCAGCCACACTGTTCAGGTAACAACTGCAATAATGTTTAGTATATAACTGCAATACATGAAGAATGTCTCGCTTCAAATAAATTTATATATGCATATTCTGTAAGGATTCTTCTATATTTATGGACATTTGTGGACAATGATTACTATTAATAACATTTAGATAATTAAGAAAGGCATTTGCCCATACAAATTAACCTGCGATATAAGGATCTCAGAAAAAGCAGCAGCAGTACCTTTTGCTTTTCCGAAGTAGTCCGTTAGATAGAGGAGAAAAAGCAAACAAACAAACAAAACCCCAAACACCACACCAGTGATTGATAAATGTTTATGAGATCTCAAAAACTGTCCAGATCACTAAAGCTAGCCTTGGTCTTCTGCATCCACGACTTCAAATGGTTTCTGGCATTTACCTATAAATTGTGTAAATTGCAAGAACGGCATTTCTGCGCACATAGCTGTGACGATGTTCTAGACATGCACGAATGGCTGGCATCAAAGGCTCCAACAGTTCTGCTTCTTTCAGCTTACAAAGAAAACGGAGAGTAGAGCCTCGGATAAATTCATTTGGGTGCTGAAGATCCTAAAATCAACAAGAAACATATTTGAAATGCCAGACTATTCAGCCTAACTGTTAAGCTAAGATGAATGCACTTGCTAATCTTCTCCCACATTAAGCTTTCCCATGATACAAGCTCCCAACATCCACAACGACACCTCACTGTCTTCATTTGAAATACCTTCTTAAAACACTGCTGTTCCACAATATTTCAAAACATGTATTTCTGTGTAGTAAAACTTACAAAGCCTGATTATTTTTTTTCTGCATTGTATGTTTTCTCTGATTATTAGGGCTGTGAAAGCTCACCCTGCAGGCATCCTGCACCCTGGATTCTAACCTCTAGTGTGTATTATGTTCATCTGCTTCCAAACCATTCCCAAAGAAGCTGAAGGACCTTATTATCTTTGTGAAGGAGTGTCCCAAATACACCATGATGAAGCTATTCAAAAAATAGTGTCCTTCTATGTACCATGGCCTGTCCCAAAACACTATGAAGATGGTAATTAGGTTACCCCTCATATTTAAGGTTCACTGACTTGGAAATGAAAAGCACTAAATTTTTGTTAAGTCATAACAGTAAAAGAACACATAAAAACTCCTTGGTAGTAGGTCTGCCGGTTATCTACAATTATCCAGCTCTGAAGCACTGAGACAAAACGGTTAGGAAGGAAATGCTGAGCAAAAGCCATTTTTATATATAGATATATATTAAATAACACAAAATGATACACTTCCTATGAAGATCCAGTATCTCAATCAATGAAATAAATAATGGGCTACCTTTCTGTATGCATCGCATACAAGGATCATTTCTTGCAAGAGCCTGCCATCTGGAGTGGTCTTTGGCACTATCTCCCAAAAGACAAGCAGCAGTTTTTTGATGGTATGATCTTGGAGAGGCAATACAAAACGTATAATGGTCATCAAAAGCCCAGGTAGTTTTTCACCATTCAGAATCATAATGATTACTTTCTTCAAGGCCTCTGTCTTCAACTTGACATCTCCTTTTTCTAGAGATGATAGAAAAATCAAGAAAACAAATCACAGTAATTATGAAATCAGGAAGGCTAACATGTCACAGTTAGTTTAACTGATCAGTTAGGAATACTGATCTTCAGTGTCAGAATATACAAACCCCCTCTGAAGTAGTGCAATATAGTATATCAATAAAATTCACACCCTTACTTCTACTAAAAGGATAAAGAGGAAGCAAGAGATATTTAAAGAATAAGCATGGAGTTCAGACTTAATTCTAGGGTCAACATATTGGAATTAACAGAGTTCAACAAATTTCACGATTGTTTCAATACTTAAATTTAAACAGCCTTTTATACCAGGATACTACAATGCACTCTGATGTCATACATATACTAAATACTGCCATTTCTGCAAGCAAGATACAGCAGTGCACTGAACAAGTGATAAGACAACTTGTTGCTTATTATTGTATTACTTAAATCTGCCTGAGCCCAAACAGGTATTACTTCAAACAGAAAGACAGAAATGGATTTCAAATTTTTGCACGGGGGGTAAGGGGGGAGGGCGCAACACACCAAAACCAAAACACATAAGATAAATATAATGAAGTTTCTCAAAACACAGCAAACAGAGGAATGTACACATTTCACAAATCAATACAACAAAATAAACATCAAATTGACTTGTTTTGAGTTTATAAAATGTAAACAATATTCTAGGAAAGGCACAATGAGAGAATGTGAGAATAATTCAGGCAAGATGGAGTATCCTTCAAATCATCGTCAATTACTTGCCTAGGTCATTTTTTAAGCTGATTTCAGAAGGTGGTTCTGAATCCATCGGAACATTGATTAAGGTGTAACACACGTTCTCTGCAGCTGTCATAGTTCTTGGTTACAAAAGTTTTCTCAATGGAAGAATTATTTTGACACAAATATCAGACAACCTAAAAAACAAGCAAACAAAGCCATCCCAAAGTTAACAGATTTTATTAACAAACAACACAAAAGTATTTTCGCAACTGACTTAATGATTTGAAGGGATTGCTGGGTTTTCTGAGAAGCCACATTCAAAAGCCGCCTCAATTTTCTGTTACGCTAAAACATTCCTGTTAGTACCAAACAATGAAGAACATGAAACTACCCAAAGACAAAAAAAAAGTAAATTAAAGAAATCTTTCCAATACTTTGGCACAGTCAGAGATAACAGAAGTGTATGGGCACCTGACTGCAGCTGAATGGATGCAGCACCTTGTCTCTCATCTACTCACCCCTTGATCCTGGCTATATATTCCCACTACCTCCCCTGCAGTCCTGTGCCCCTCCAGGTGAACTGACCCAAGCTGCAAAATCAGCTGAAAAACATCACAGAAAAAAAAAAAAAAAAAAGGAAAGAGTTTTTGACTTGTTTAACAAGTTGAATCAGCCTATGAAGGAAGCTTTGAAGATGAGCACGAGATCCAACAGAGCAGAAACCAAGGATGGAAGAAAAGACGACATGGTGGAGAGGGAAGCAAGGCTGCCCTTTTGCTTGCCAAGGATCCTCAGCCCAGTTCAACTCTACTATCTAACTGCTCCACTAGACAGTAATGAGGAAAGTAAGTATTTTATAGTAAAAAGTACGAGAAAGTTACAGATCTATCAAAGCTGCTGTGTGGCTAACAGTTCAGATAACAAAATTAGGAATTAAGCTCAATCCTCATTCTCATGTTTGTTTCTTCCTTATATAATAGACATCTAAGATCAAATCAAACTTTTTATTCCATTTCTGAAGTAATGAAAAATGCTCGTTTGAGCTTGCTCAGTTAACGCTATGATACCATACCGACAAGCACAGTTAAGACTGTTACTTTTTATTACATGAGCAATTTTATATTTTCTACAGAAAATGTGTAAAAGAAATTTACAGAAAAACTACTTTCTTTGTGCTTTTATTGTTATTAATTGTCTTGAAATCTTAGACTCAGTTTAACAAATCATTAAAAAAAGGAAGATGCCTTTTTACTTTAAATGATGATACTACACATCAGTCAAATACTGTGTAAAAGCACACACTTGTTTTATGTAATTATTATTACTAACTAATAATAGAGCCAACAGAACTGAACAAAATGATCCCCAAAGTCATGATTTACATAAAAGATGAAAACACTAAACTCCCCAACTGAACGCTATGCTTTCACTGCAGATTACTTTTCTTTTAAGTTTGATGATCTTGAGCAGGGCCATACCTCCAAGACATAAAGCTTTCAAATAACATGCCAATTTCAGAAGTTATTGTCTGAGGATACCGGCTCCTACCCCACATCACCTCTCTTACCTGTGCAAACAACTTTTGAGATGCAAGCCCTGTAAACTCACCACTCCTACTTTATTTTTGAAGCAGTAAGAAAAACAAACAAAATCCAACAGACCAACAAACACCCATTCCCAGCCTGGTTAAAAGCACCGCCCCACAAATAGTTCTGAGGAAAGAGAAGGGAAGGTGGGACGTGGAGTTGCAGTGTTGGAATGAACGGCTGAGACGCTACACAAGCTGGTACTGGGTCCAAAGTCCCTCTTCTCATCAAGCAGGCACCTAGAAAACCTCAGGCTGAACAGTGAGAAGGTGACTTGTGCTAACTTGGGCTGCAGCCTCTTTCTACACAGGAAAACAACACAATTAAAACAGTACCTCATCTACTACTATAAAAAAGAAAATTCCAATACATTTATTTAAAAAATGCCTCCTTCTGTTATGAATTCTATATTTTTAAGGATTAGATCCTTCAAACTCATTGTTTACAAATATCCACATAAATGACTCCTGCTCATTTTTAGAAATACGACTGTCTTCTTGCCTCAGCAGCAACTTTTTGTATACTTTTTCCACACTCTTACCCAGAACTCCTGCCTCAAAGCCCTGCAACTAGCACCTTCATCTCCAATAACTACTCAAACAGACCATAAAGTAGACCTGTGTGAAAAGTAGACCAGGTATCTTTACTCATACAAAGATCTCAACTGCAGAAATTCTCTCAAAAATCACAGCCAAACAGGTCTCTGAAGGATGAAAACGTGGAGTGTATTTTAGGCTCTGAAAAGCAGCAGTGAAAAACAACTCTCCTAAAACGCAGAATTGGGAGACCTGGCAGGGAGAGCAACCACCAAGCCTTCCTCCTTGCAAGGCACCAGGCTTTGAAATCACAGTTTAATCTCACAGAGAATCCCCACAGACACAGAAGCAGGTGCTACTCTACTTCTTCAGCAATAAAATTCGTGAGCACCTGTATAAGGAAATTGAAAGTTATACAGTTTATACAACACAAGAAGACAAAAAGCCACGCCTGCTCTCCAACTACATCCTTGGGAAGCCTTATGAACCGGTGTACCACAGGAACCAAAGCCCTGAGAAAGCGTTGTTCCACCGAGGCACGATCTACAATATATAACATAAAAACGTTTATTAAAAAATCCAGAGTAAATTTATAGCCAATTTAGGGAGACTTCTTTCTTAATTTTCCAGATGATTACTTTTTGCTCAAAACGCCTGGCATAATTAGCTATGAGCTAAAACTTAAAATACTCAGGTGTCACCGTTTGCCTGCCGTTCCCCTGAGCGAATTCTTTTTTTTCCCCCCCCCCCCCGCCACACCACAGCACCTCTCCGGGAGGCCGCACCACAAAGGCACCCAAAAACGCCAGGCGGCCCTAAGCCCCGCAGGCCCGCGCCCCCCGCTAGCGGTGCCCGGGACTCCCCTGAGGGAGCCAGCAGGAAGACGCCGGCGGGGCCGTGA
>NW_009226849.1:0-9672 GCF_000690835.1 Fulmarus glacialis | reverse complement strand
GCAGAAGCATCCTTCACGTCACCCTCCAGGTACCTAAGGTTGTACACAGAAGGGTCACAATGCTGCAGTTTGTTTATCAAAACACAATCACATCATTTTAAAAATTAGCTAGTTTTTAACATAGAAAATTAATAAGCACATTCAAGCCAGGTCATGTTACATGTATCTTCAGTGCACTGCGAACGAAGGATGTCAAGACAATCCTTCTGCAGCCTCAGTACGTACTTGAAAATTGTTCAGTGAGCCAAGATCTCAATCCGCCAATATTTGTGCGCATGGGAAGCATGGTGACGGATGTAAGTGCATTGCAAGACAGTCTTAAACAGCTTAGTCTTCAAAATGCAAGACATAGGAAGGAAAAGGTCATCTGACTGCAAACAGCTGCTTAACATAAATAAACCTAGCAAAGTGCTCTTCAACAGCACAATGGCTCAGAACGTCTCATTTGCAGACATTTTCTCAGGGGGTTTTCGCCTGGGGAGTTTGCCTGATGAACCCAGTGACAGCATTTCCACAATCACTTTGGGGGGGGGAGGAAGACAAAAGCATAAGCATGCAGAAAACCAATGCTCCAGTTTGCACAGAGCTCTGGCGAGCGGAGCCCCTTGCCGCGCGGTGACGCCGGGAGCTCAGAGGTCGGCGCACAGACTGGCGTAGGAAGCGGGCAGGAAACAGCCAACACCCTCGCCCCATCCCCGCCTATGCACAGGACAAACGGCAGCAACGGATGCGGCCTCCTTATCATCGGCAAGATGGCAAATGGATCCTTGCCAGCAGCGCTACTCAGCTCGTTAAGTGATTCTCCCCCAAAACCACCTCGAAGGAGTCATGAAGCCAGCACACGGAGTCCCCGAGGTACTTGCCTTCCAGAATGCCCAGGTGGGAGGGAGGAGAACATCACTCCCGTGCTCCTGGCTGTTTTGGGGTTGAACGCTATCACACGGAACGCGGGGTTGCCACAGGACTCGCTCTCTTTGGCATGTGGATGACTTAAAACAACAAACAGAAGGCCCTGATACACAGAGGAAAAATACATCACTAAAAACAACAGCAAGAGGGGAAAAAACCCCAAAGAATTTTCCAAAAATTAATTGCGACGTTATCTCTATAATCAAAGCCCCAAGGACAGTGATGCATTATTTTTACCGAATAAAACAGAAAGGGTTTACTTTCCTTATCAAATTAGATAAAAAACAAAGCAGCTGCTGACTGATAAGGGCTGATGCAATACAGCAGAACGACAGCTCAGTGACCCAGTGGATTTATGCACTTATCTTTCTTCCTGAAAAAGCTAAACTTGCTGTAGGATGAGGTGACATTTAAAGTAAAATTTCTGGGCCTCATTTTAATCCCGAGGAGCTTTTAAATTTAACAAGAATTCCATGCAAACCAGCACAGCTGAAAACAGCAGCTCTCAGAACAGCCAGCACAAAATACGCTGGGATAGATACTCTGAGGAAGATTCTGACTCAAGCCATCATTATTGGACAAGACATTCTTGTCCCAAAAGGTTAAATGCTCACTGAAAACAATCAAATCCTTGATAAACTACAAAAATCCACCTGGAATCACAGCACAGGTAGAAGCAAGTGGGAAAGAATCATTAGTATGAATCTTGTTTTTAAACAGTTGATATCCCCGGGGGTATATGTAAATAATAACCACTTAAAATGGGTTTTCCAAGGATGGCAGTGTGCCATCACCACGCTGGCAGCTACCCACTTGTGAAACGGAAGAGACTCACCAAGCACCAGCACTGGGCAACAGTACTTCTGCTTCCCACAAACAAGATGCTGCTGCTTTGGAATACACTTTGATGCATCACTCTCATTTTATTAGTACACTGCAGAAAGCCAAGAATGCCAGGTAGCCAGTGTGGCTTATTTCTCCTAGTTAACCTACTTTCCTTTGAAATATCTTCAGTGTATCTAAATAGAGCTGATATTTCAATCCACTCTAGAAACCCTAATCCTTTAAGTCCCCACTACAGTTAGTCAGTGCAGTCCATGCATAAACTGCATGTCATATTTCACATACGTACAGAGTCGGAATATGCTCGATGACAGATGGAAGCTGGGTAGGAATAACCAACATGCATCTTCTTCAGGAGCTGGCCTGTTTTCAAATTCCTGCAGTTGGTGAAAATACAAATTCTGACTGCATTTCCATCCTCTAGCTGTTATTTTCTAATCATAGTTACACCACTATGCAAGACAGACACATTTTTGGTTTCACATAAACCAAACTAAGACAAACAGGAATAATGAATATGATGCAAAAGCAAGTGGAATTATAGCAGCATAGTTCACTCACTATCTATCCATCTGTATAGAAGTTGAAGTGCCAGACTGCAGGCCCTTTGACAATTATAATTTCACAGGTAAATCAGCTGCCAACCAACACCCCTATATAACGTCTGCAACCAGCTAGCTGTTAGAGCCACCACACACACCTGCAAGCTAAATCATTTAATTTCAAAGGAAACACTGACCAAACAACAATGCTGTTCACTGCAGTGGTGCCAACCAAGGCATCTCTCATTCCTTCTACTTCAGCAAAAGCTAAAACAGTTTCTTCAGGGGGCATCAAAGTCTGTCCGTCCTTGCTCCTGAATAGCAGATTAGCAAGTGAGAAAAGGCAGTCAAAATAATAAGTACGTGTTCTGTACTCAGCACATCTCCAGAAAGAAGAGGAACCTGACAGTTTTCTACATCTGAGATGTTTCCTTACTTTTCCTCCACCTGCCACACTGAGACCGCCCCAAAACCAGCAGACTCACCTTCCTGTCTCCGAAAGCGATACTATTTCCACTTGCTGCTCTTGCATGGTCCTGCTGCTGCTGACTAGCCTCCTATCCTTTAGCCCAAGAACAGCTTTTATATTTCCAGTTTTTACAAGTGACTGCTTGAATGAGTCATTCTCAGAAGAATAAAGCAAGAGCCTAAATTAAAAGAAAAGTACACCTAATGACAGAAGGAAGCGTAACTCAAACATGCCATAGCATATAAAAATAAGCATATGTTTAAACAGTCTACCACCTCTAGGGGCGAATAAGCAAGTCTTTACAGCTAATTTTTAGAAATCCCTTCCATATTTTCCAACTGTTAAAGCAACTGAGAAAGTGACACATTAGTAAGAGAGAATTTTAACCACTGCACAAGAGGAGAGTTAAGCTGCAGCTATATAGGGTGCGAAGGACTAGTAAGAAACAAATACAACACCTTATTTCTCCAATCTCCAAATCTCCCAATGCTATACACACGAGATTACGGGTGTCTGGCAGAGGAACGATCTGTATTACAGGAATCTAGCAAAACAAGAATTCAGTGTCACTCACAATGTCCCTTTGACTTTATTCCCATTTTCTAGAGTGTTTCAAATAAAATGATATGGAGCAGAACTGATTTTCAGATCCCTCTGAAGAATCACACTTAGATTAACAGCTGAACTCTCTGCTGACTGTTTACCTAATTAAACAATCCCTGTTGGTATAAGAGACAGAAAGAGTCTCCAGGGAGTGTAAGGGGAAAGAGCACAAGTCAGTGGCCATAGTGCAGCCACCGTTCAGTACATGAAGTATCAAATTCCAGCAGATAACACGTGACCCTACAAGCTCCTGGCCTTCTCCATCAGCAGTGCAAATCATTCCCCTCTGTTGCCTCATGAAATGAAAAATTTATGCCACCTAAAGAACTTACCTCGCACACAAGACTGCAAGCTCCTTATATGATGTTGGGAACTAACACACTAGGACAAGAAAGTTGCCCTAAATTCTAGAAATAAGGATTGTGTTCATACCTCTCCGAGCTGCCAAGTATAGACCTTTCCCCAGCGGTCAGATGCCAGAGGTTTCCACAGGGAGACGGAACTCTCACAAGCAGTCACCACACACAGCTCTCTGCTGCCAGCTTCTTCCCACCACACGGTACTCACATCCACAGCACAGGAATTTGAAGAATCCTGTCCAAAACAAAACAGCGCTAGTTTTCTTCTGATAGACATGGTCATCTAACCCAGAGGTTCAGCCTGAGAAAAATGCTTGACATTCAGCGTGATGAGAATTTGAGGCTAAAACTTAACGCTTACAATGTTTAATTTTGAGTAAAGTGCCAGTAAGGCACCAAGGAAAACAAGCCTGGTGGGTTTCACCCTCAGAGCAGCAAATATATTGGCTCACTTCACAAAAATCACTTGTCATTTGAAACAATAAGGACCCGGCAAAGCCCAGAGCTGGGACAGGGCTGGGGGTACACCACAGCACAGCCACAACACAGCCCAAGTGCCACCTACCTGCAGTCATGCACTTCCTTCCCTTGTTGCACAAACAGGAGACAGGACTTGCAACAGCACAGACTGACTTTAAAACTCAATGAAGCAAGGGCCTTCTCTTCTCCCTTGTAAAAAAGTTTTTGGCTTCAGCCGTATTATTGTTGGCTGGTTAAGCTAATCCCCCAGGCTTGCTTCTGGAGCAAAACTTTGCACTTTGGTTTGGAAAAGCTAGAGATGACCCAGCCCCCGGCAAGCTCATTTGGAGTTCAATGGGTTTTCCCACAGATGTTGCTTCCTTGCTGGCCAACCGTTCTCTACCCGCTATGAGACAGAGGACAGTGGAAGGACACCACTGCAGGGAGAAGACGCAATGGCTCAGCTGTGCAAACAGTCCTGGGCAAGATTTGCCTTGGTCACGGCATGTACAAGCAAGGCTCCGTTCCAGAAGGGTGTGAACATCAACACGTGTATTTGCCAGTGCTGTAGTCCCTCGCAAAATTTGCTCCTTACTGGGTTAGTTAGTGCCTGAAATGGTGACAGGAGGCCACAGGAGCCAGAGGGCAGGCAACAGGGGTACAAGGGCTGAGATCATTTTACCTGGGGCTGAAGAAAAATGCAGCGGTTCTGTTTCTTAAGACATTTGCATGTGTTTAGACATTCATTATTCAAAAACAAACACTGAAATCCTTTATCAGTCAAAAGGAGATATACAGCAATCTAACCTTTCAGCATGCTTTACCACAAGTGAAGACAGAACTGATCAAATTAGACAGCAATCTATTTTTTTCAACTACCCATTCTGCATTTTTTATCGCATTTTTGTAAAACTTGATGTTAAAGAGCTGCTACTAACTCAGTAAACAATTATCCGATGTTATCCCACCTTTAGCTTTGATACAAGCTGCAAGCTCTCTCCTCTTAGGCCATCAAGCAGTACTGGAGTCAACTGTTCTGCTACATCTTTTTTCTGCACAAACAAGTAAAGAATGAGGATAATTCAACTTTGAAATTATATTCAGCACCTGCAAGAATGAGGCAGAAGCGTGAACTCACTCTGTATGCGCTTGTTGGAGAGCTATGGTAGGAGCACCTCTTTTTGTACTCACATGTCTTTGAAAAACAAGAGATCCCAGACAGGTTATTTCCTGGTTTCACCTGAAAATTGTCTTTTACCGCCACTTTGCATCTCTCAGCCTTCAGGGACAAGTCATTCTCTCAGTACCCATCCGACATGCGAGTCATTTAATCTCCTTTACCAAATCCTAGCTGCAAGTTTTCCTTAAGGTAGACCAACACTACGTGGGTACCAGAAACTTTTTGTTCATACACACGTTTCAAACATGCATCCGGCAATAAGCATTGAAACCTACACCTCCAGTTTTGTCAACCAGGATTTGAAAGAATTTGCTCTTGAGGTCAAAAGACCTTAGGCACAGAAGAAAACCAAACATTTACTAAGTCAGCTAGAAGACAGCATGCAGAGCTAGCACGCAAAGAGGTCTTTCTCCTGAAGTCAGGTAAGACTCTGGAAAAGGAGATTCACCCACAAAACCACTGGCTTAGTACCCTTGGCAAAGAGGCCAGCTTGTTACCTGTTCAGAAGCTCTGCAGGGTCTCTGCTGTTCGCTCTCTGACCACTGATGCTTCTCCAAGGCCACAGCTTCATCAGATTTATTACCAGGACCTCTGACAGCTTCTAAAGGAAACGTTGTACCTTGTTTCTCCTCTTTTCTAGCAGATCCTGCACCACTGCTGTCCAAGTGCAGTGGAATGGCCGAGTCTTTGCATTCCCCATCATCCACGACCTGGGCAGATGCTCCTTTGGAGAACAGCAGGTTCGCTTGCGGGGGAGGTACAGAAGGTGTATTGGGGAAGACCTCACTGTGTACTGATGGTAAAAGAGCTGGGGTTGCACCCACGACAGGGAAAACAGATGAGGAAATCTGAGACTCAGGCTGAGTGGGAGCACCAGCTAAGACAGTCCCCATGGGAGTAAATAGCAATTCATGGGTGGAAAGTTCCTTCCTGGAAGCTGGGCTTTCTAAGTGAGGTAACTTGGGCAATCCATTTTTGAAAGGCGAAATCAAATTACTTTTTTCTTCTAGATTCATTTGTGTATCTTGCGTGTCATCTGAAGCCACACCATCTCCAAACACACTAGGAACAAAAACTTCCAAGTCACTCACAGGGGAAGATTCTAATTTCTCAAGTTTTAGCAGTCCAAATTCCTCATCTGGTAAGTGAAAGTCTCTGATACCCAGTCTGGGGACCAGCCAATGGAGACTGCGGAAGGAGAAGAGAGAGCCGCAAGTATCGGGGTCCACAGCAGGGAGGCCAAGAGAAGCAGGACCCTCTGAACCTGTTGGATAGCTACATCCTCTTTTGCTCTCACCTGGACAATGAAAAACACAAGAATACAAGAGAGAACATCACATCATAAAATAACCAGCAACTAGCCTTTTCAGAGTCACTCATACAGAGTGTCATTCTAATCTAAAAAAAAAAAAAAAAAAAAAAAGCCATATCCCTCTTAATACATGGAAGTGGCACTTTTCTGGAAAGACATTACACTCTGCAATTGCTCTGCATCAAGCCTTCAGCTAAAATATCATTGCCAAAGACTGCTAGAATTGGCCGAGCGCTTGGTCAGTTTGTTCTGTTTGGTTTTCTCCCAACACTTTCTCTTTTCACAATATTCACATACCCTCAGACTGTAATGCTACTCTTTGTGTTTCACGTTTGTCAGCACTAAAAAAAAACCCCAAACCATTAATATGCAGATTTAGTTGGAGAAACAGGTTTACATCCATTTGCTGGAAAATCAGGTCCAGTGTGCACAACATTCACTCCAACAGCAAAGGCAGCTTAAGAAGTTCTCAGCCCTGCTCCTCATCCATGCACTGCTGTTCACTCCCCATCACTGTGCTGAAGCAGAAGTTTCTGGAATTGTTCAAGGCACCACAATGATCTAAATTTTTTTAAAAACTCTCTTATTTAAAAAAAAAAAAAAATAGTTAACCCATATCAGATTTTCTTGAATACAAAAACATGACAGGGTGTGAACAGCGGTGCATGCACTCACTGGGGCGCTTCCCTGCCTTGCTCTCGGGCTGTAGTTTTAGGGAGTGCTTATATTTGATGAAGTACCTTTTGAGACTTGACTGGCTCTCTGTCTTGCAGAGGAACGCAGGGAGCGGCGCAGAGGGACATTAATCGCTAGGAGCTGCTCAGCCCTGCAGGCTCCTTGCACGTGCTGATTCTTAACAGGCTCCACTGGATGTTTATCAGCCTGACACATGGTTAAGCTGGCTTCCAGATCTCCTATACGGCTGGCAAAAGTTTCATTCCCTGGGTTCAGAGAATCGCTGTTCTGAAGTGGATTTTGAACCTGTTGTAACAGAGTCTCATGGCATTTGCCAAGCACTTGGCTTCCTCCAGGAGGAGCATCAGCCCTCGTTGGCCGCATAGCGGCAGTCACTTCTGTCTCTCCAGACCCAAGAGCTGCAGCAGCAGACAACCTTGTCTCATCTGAAGATGATTTTTCAAGATTAGTCTCACAGTTCTCCCTTTCACTCTGACATTCATTTGACAGCAGACTACTGCTTTCCCTCGTTGTTATGAGATCCAAACTCTCTATAAGTTCCTGTGACACTTGATGCACGGGGGGTTTGCAGGTAGACTTTCTTCTTCCCTTTTGTTTCTTCTGTGATCGTCTCTGATCTCGCTTTGTGCTAGTGATACTGTTTTGAGAAATCGATCCAAGTGAAGTGCCGCTACCACTGGACGCAGGAAGAGATTTCTGGGGACTACTTGAATTTGCTGGATCATTTTCTGCACCAAGAAAAGGGAACGGTACAAACCCTGACTCCAAATAATTTTCAACTCTTTCTTGGGAGGGACGATCTGAATTTGCATCTTTCTGCTTGCACTTACTTCGCTGACCTTTCTTGCTTCTGCCCAGCTGGCTGAGAATTACAGCATCGAGGTCCACTTTCCTCTGGCAATTAGACATGCGTCGAGTTGTCCTGACATAGTATTCAACCGGAAAGAGAAGCCCTTCAACCACCGTGCAAGAGTTCAGTGGGCTTTCAGGAGCTGTCACCTTTTCTGGATGAGAAAGTCTTGGCTGAATTTCAAGCTGTTGATTCTCCAACAGTTCTTCAACATTGCCCAGAGCAGGATCTGTAGGAAAGGGATTTAAGCTATTAGTGTCACTCTGATTTCCTTCATGGCTTTTGCTCTCATTAGTTATAGTGTTAGTTCCGTCAGCAGGCAATACTTCATTTTCTGACATTAAATCCAAGAGTCTAGATAACTCTCCCTGATCTTCACACATACTCTCACCGTCCGTTTGTTTTATTATACTGGAGGATTCTTTCCCTCCATCACCACTGGTGTCAGGTAAAACAGAGTCACTGTTCTCTGAACACGGCCATGCAGGTTCACGGTTATCAGATGTGGCCACGGCACTTGAGGACTCAGGCTGCCAGACCTCGCTGCTGCCCCTCAGCGCACACGGGGACAGCTCAGGCACTCCTGGAGGGACACCCTCTTCACGCATGTCTTGTACAACTCCTAACACTGCATCGGGAGGAGTGAAACTGTTTTCTTCTCTCTGCACAAGTGCTGATCTGGATCCTCGTTGAGCGTTTTCCTCAGTGTTTGAGATACTGCCTCGCCTGAAGACTGGTGACCGAAGTTCCTCTGTACTGGCAGTTTGATTTTTCACCATTTCATCAGCGTTGATTAGACTCACATCACGCACTGACTCCCTTTCCTCCAATACCTGAGCCTTCGTCCTTCTCCTCAGCTTCATCAAGCTTCTGGAGGCTTGGGGTTTCTTCTCCTCAGGGGCAGGCCTAACAATTCCACAGCACAGGTTTTCCTGGCTAGCCTGTATGCTTTCTGCCTGTGAGCTGTCCTGCAGGCTAACCTCATTATTGGAGAATTCAGGAATGTGTTCAAATGTGACAGATGTTTTCTTCTCTGTGTCAAGATCAGAGCAGGTTTTAGTCTGTAACTGAGAGGTTTCATGTTTGTCAGCACTAGGAGATACGTTATCTGTAGAACCTGTGGGAAAAAATGTTGTATGTGTAAAGTACTCCCAGCAAAGTCCCCTCCATGAAAAACATCACACGGTAAAACTAAACGACTTTGTTAGGAGCGAAAGAGTGGGGATCAGAGAGCCCTGCAGACCCGGTGAGGAGGAAAGGAGAGGAGGTGTTATTGCAGATCACGGTTCAGCAGCACCGGAAAGGCCGGGTGTGGGTACAGGGGGCAATAGATGTGGCAGGAGCTGCAGAGAGGGGACAGTGGAGCCGGGAGCAAGGCGGTCAGCAGAGCTGGGGTCCGTCCACGGCTCGGCAGGACGGGCCGCGGCGGAACAGAAGGGGACCCCCGCCG
>NW_009226848.1:0-4611 GCF_000690835.1 Fulmarus glacialis | reverse complement strand
CGGCCAGGAGCCAGAGGGGCGGTAGCCACTCGCTCGGCCCTGCTGTGGCGAAGGACTGCGGGGCCTGAAAAGGAGCAAAAAGCAATTATAACAAATAATCCGGGACGCTCAGGGCATCCACGTGCCTTTAAGTCTCCTCTCCAGCCGCCGCACAAAGTAGCTCTGTTTTTTCCTCCTTTTTAGCCAAAGCTGGCTCTTGCCAGGGCTCTGACAGTGGTGGCTTTGAGTGGCTAAAAGCTTAAAGCCTGGCGGGAGCGCCCGGGGGGGGGTGGGACTGCGTGGGATGGCACTGGAGAAGGGCAGTCAGCACGGGCGGCGCTGGGTTTTAGCACCAGAGGTGGAGTTACGGTGCTTTTGATTACCCTGCTGAATAAATGAGCCACGAATTGGGATGGTTTGTCACACCGGCACACGGACTGCAAGGTTTTATACAGGCTGATTTTAAGCTGAATCCAAATCTTCTGCTAAAAACCACTGATAATTGACAGCTAAATGATGCCAGAGTAGAAGTGCTGCAAGCAGCCAAGGCATGGTAATAACCGGTCCTGAACTAACTTGGGCAAAGAGAACTGGAGAAAGGAGAATGTTAGTGGTTTAACACATGACTGGGGAAGAGGTGATTGACACTTTATTCCCAAACATCTAAAGCAGATAAAAGCGAGGAACGGATGTTTTCTGCTGTGATTGCCGGAGCAGGGCTTTCGCCTGTGAGCCCTGTGGGACAACAGGCTTTTCATGTTTGCATAATGTGATCCAGGACTCGACCCTTCTTTAAGATCTTAATATGAGTCACGGAGATAATTCTTTGAATTGGCCTGAGATTGCCAAGTATTGGAAGGGGATTTCCTAAATGTTTTGAGTTTGGATCTGAAGACAAATAGCCCCTTGGCAAAGGCTAAATAAAAGGCTAATGTCTCTTGGTGTGCAATGTTGAAAACAGCATCACCTCTTAACTGGCCTTCCCTTTCTCCCCTCGCCCCCTCCCCCCCATTCGTATAATGGAAATTTTCTTGGCAAATGACTTCAGTTTCCCTTTGATTTATTTAGGCACCAGACCTGTGAATTTGACAGCTGGCCCTGCTAGCATATCCTAGCGCAAGCGGGTAGTTTTGTCACCATGGTTTGGGTGACAGCAGCACAGCAGGACATGGTCACGGCAATGGGCGTTCAGCTCCTCAGCCTCGTGCTTCCAGCTAGGGAAATGTTCCAGGTCCCTCTGCTCTCCAAGAAAACCATGTTTATCTTGGCCGCCTTCTCCAAAGAGCCGGGCTTTGGGGCCCTGAAACTGGGTAGGCAGGTTCAGGGAGAAACAGCCACAAAACATGGAGGACTGAACAAAACAGCCAGCTCTAATTTAAGGCTGGCTAGCAGTGCTGCGTCTGGGGACTCCCTCCAGTTGTCCAGGTTGGTTTTGCTGTGGAAAGTTCCTGCTGTGACAGGCTGTCACTGTCCTTCCTTCAACCCCAGCCTCCGTGTCACAGGGAATAAATGAATTCCAGGCTGCGTCTTTAATAACACGCACGGCTCCAGCTTTTATATCCCCTCTCTCCCTCAGGGCAATTTCTCCTGGCAAAGGGAGGGAAAGAAACAAATGCACATTCCCCTGTGTCTGGAGATAATTGGGCTTCAGTTGTTACATCCTGGGCCAAAGGTTGCTCTCTGATGGGTTCAGCCCAGAGCCTGGATCTGAGCTTGCTGGCGAATGCAAAAGTTTCAACATCTGACCCATCCCAGACCCTGGCAAGCTCTGAAACAGACTGTTATACGCTAACCCCGTGTTCGGATCCATTTCTAATTGTGATAATTGAGTCACGCCGAGCCTGTGCAGTGTCTGTTCCAAGACTTCAGCCTTACCACGTAGGCTAAATTTACCTTTGGGTTAAAAAGCTGCTGCCTTTAGGCTTGCTTCAAGGATACCTTTGGCTCTGCAGGCCCCTCTCACTGCTGCCCTGCAAGTTGTGTAGACCTTTAAGCTTGCACCAAGCAGTGCCAGGCTGCTGTTCCTTCGTGCATGGGTTCAGTTAAGAGCTGGCAGCGAGCCCCTGGCTGGGTGTGCTGGTTATGGTGGCTGGGATAGCTCACAGATAGCTTGCAGGCCGTGTTTGAGCAGGGAGAGGCTGCTTTTGCAGGCGAGGAGTGCTGTGGGGCCCGTTGCCTCCTAATTGTCCCAGGCTGTGGTGCCTGCGTGCGGATCCGGCCACCCAAGGCCAGTGTCAAGCAGCAGCAAGAGCCAGGAGTCCAGAGCCGCTGATTTTTCTCTTTTTATGTGTTTGGGGTTTTTTTTTTTTTTTAATTCTCGCATTGTAAGGAATGTCCCCCTCCAGCAGTAATACCCTGGAGAGCTGCGGGTCAGGAAGCAGCATGAGAGAGGTTACTAGACCCCGCTGCCATCCAGGCACTGGCGTAATGCCCCAGCTCCTGGTGACGTGCTGTGGAGAGAGCATGTCACCCTCAGGGACACTGAGCAGTGGGAGGGGAACAGCCGTGATGGAGCCGGCGCCAGCCCAGCCATCTGCCAGGGCTGAGGGACAAGAGCAGTCTAATAAATGCCTCTGGCAGGATAAGCCATGGACAGAGCTGCACCCCAGGAAAAACCCTACGCTCTTCTGTTTTTGCAGGGCTGATGCCAAACTCAGAGCTGTGTCATCTGTCAGAGCAATTTGTTCTCAAGGAGGAAAGGAGAAGAAGTTGTTTTCCTGAAGGAGCAGGTTGGCTGTGACCACAGGAGCACACTGAAGCCTGTAGCAGCAGGAAACAGGATTTATCCTGGTGTGATCCTCGTACCAGCAGGGAGCTTGCACCAGGAATATGCAGGGACCATGATAAAATGTGTTGCTCTCTGAGCCCAGGTCAGGGGCAGGAGATACTAAACAGGGCTGTGCATGTGTAAAAGTCATGCTGGCAACACCTTAGCTTGCAGATTCTAATACAAATCTAACAGCGATCCTGAAAAAAACATAGGCACGTGTCTGTCATGATGACCAAGAAAAAGCTCCGTGCTTCAGATTTTATTGGTGTTTCACTGTTTAATCCTGTCTATGTAAAATCAAGGCAGCCTTCTGGCTGCCAGTGGGAGGCAGAGGGCACTTCTCTCTCTGTATTCGATCCCAAGCAAGGCTTTGCAGTTCCCAGCCACAAGAGCACAGGTACGACCTGGCTGAGTGATGGAAGAGTTTATTTAGCCTTGCTAAAGCTCTCGAAAAGCAGCTGGGAAAAAAAAAAAGTCTTCCAGTTTCATTATTTTTACAACCTCATTTTTCAGCTAGTCAGCACAACTCACGCTGAGCCTCTGCCAAGCAAAACACACTATGATTCTTGCTTGGGGCTCGCCTGTGATTTCCATGGGAGTGGTGGCCTGGAGGGGGGCTCAGCTCCTGCGCTTTGTTCGGCTGCCCTGGAAACGCATCCTGCGTTCTCACAGAGACAGTGCTGACGGGGCACTGTCTGCTCAGGGGCTGCTCCTCTGGGGTTCTTGAAGTTACTTCAGGAATCTGCAGGAGTCCGCCTTACAATGTTCAACTTTCTTTAAAATAATTTCTTCCTGGGTTTAAAAAAAAATCTGTTTTCCTTCCCGCGTTAGTCCATGAGACTCAGAAAAACTAATGGAGAAAACTGTCTGTGCACAGCAATAGTACAAAGCATTGGGAAGCACACAGGAAAACCTGCTGGAAGAAAATGGGAGAGTGTCTGTGAGTCTTGGAAGGGGGTGAGACCACTGTGTGACAGGTATTGTTGCAATAGGGAGAAAAAAATTGCAGCAAAGAGGATACTTCATCACTATAAAAAGTACTTTTAACTCTGTTTTTAAAGCTTTTTAGAAATGTAACTGAAATAGCCATAGACAGGCACTGATGGGCTGCAAACGGAACAAATCTGCTACACGTGTGGTTAAAATGCAGAGCCTGAGCGAGGAATGGGTACGTTGCCCACTCGAGGAGACCTGTTTTGGCTCAGGTGGGTCTGGATTTTGTTAGAGGATCAAAGTGTGTTTTGGACAGAGGGAACAGTGCTGGTTTAACTGTATCGGAAAATTAGGGTGTGATCAGGGCTGCCACTCAAGTACTTCCCAGTGTACAACACTCCCTTCGAACCAACCCTGAAGTGGCCTGTCCACATCGCACCGCAGCTTGAAAAGCCTTTGGCAGATTGGTGACTGCAAAGCCAGAGGAGGTGTAAGGAGGATGGGGTGCAAATCTTGGTTTGAAAAGACAAATGCTGCCTTTCACAGGGAAGCAGGGGGGCAGGGAAGCTGCTGTCCTTCCATGCTCCACAGGGGGAGGCTGAGGGTCCTAGCTATGGGCAAAGAGGGAGATGCTGGCTCCTGGGGCAGTGGCTGAATTGCACCCTTGCGCTGCAGATGGCCTGTGTTCAGCTCCTCCTTCCAGGGCCTGGCACAGGATCACACCTCTGCCAGCTGCTCATTTGCCCCAGGGCTGCAACCTCCCAGGGCTGGTGGTGGAGGCAACAGCACCCGTGTTTGGCAGAAAAACACAGGGACAAATGCAGTGAAAGAGCACCCAGTGGAAACCCGCATGCTCCAAGGTAGGACCACCCATGCGGCTGGCGCTGAACTCCCTGACGTGGGCAAGGTGTGCTGGCGTCCGGCTGGAA
>NW_009226847.1:2825-3086 GCF_000690835.1 Fulmarus glacialis | reverse complement strand
CCCACGGGCATCCTCGCAGCAGCGTGGAAGGGACGTGCTGCCATCTCACCACTCGGTCCAGGCACAGCTCCTCGGTGTTGGGCTCCCGCCCCACGGCCCACAGCAGGCAGTCAATGTCCCGGATGACTCCCTCCGTTGGCTTGCGGCCAGGCACCGAGGAGGTCACGGTCACATCCAGCAGCCCGCAAGAGGACTTGGTGACCGTCTTGACCTGCAGGGAAAAACAGGAGCCGCAGGGGGGGGAGATGGCGGAGGGTCTTG
>NW_009226847.1:2247-2750 GCF_000690835.1 Fulmarus glacialis | reverse complement strand
CCTGCCTCTCCAGGAGAGATGGGACAAGCCGCGGGGCTGCTCTGCACGCCTGTACCTGCGTGTGCTTCCAGACATCCACCCCGGTGTTCTCCAGCTCCTGAGTGCAGTTCGAGCTGATCATGGAGTCGAAGGTCCTCAGGACCTGGGCAGGGACCCACCAGCCCCGTCAGATGAGGGTCTGCAGGCGAAGGCACCCCCTGGCAGCCCCCTCCACCGGCATCTCCCTGTGCCCGTGCCCCATCCAGACCCAGAGAGGTTTGGGGCACTTCTGGTTAATCATAAAGTTCTCCTCTGTTTGTTTTTCCTTTAATTTTTTTCTTTTTTTTTTTCTTTTTTCAAGTTGCGACTTGAAATAAAGCTCAAGGGAACGGGTGCGGCGGCAGAAATGCCGGGCGTGCAGGTCGGTGCTGCCGAAATCCTCCTGGCAGCACACCCACGCTCTTCTTCTTGCACCATCTGCCCCCCCCAGCCCCTCCTTACAACCGACAGCATAACGCCATCGT
>NW_009226847.1:0-2022 GCF_000690835.1 Fulmarus glacialis | reverse complement strand
GGCCCCCGACAATAACGCGGCGCCTGGGGAGAGGCGCCGATGCCGTGTGCAGGCACGCTGAGCCGCCGCCGGCGGCAGCCGGGGAGGGGGGGGGTGAGCCCCGCTTTACCTGGGCAGCTCCTCCAGGTCGAAGAAGCCGTCGCTGGTCATTCCCAGGCTGGCACCTGCAAAGCAGAGCCCCTTTCGCACCCCTTGCCAGCCCCGCACCTCCCCAAACCCGTTTTGTTTTGGCAGACCTTTCTCCAGGCTGCCCGGGGAATTGCGTGAGGCTCACCGGGAATTTCGCTGTCGGGTGGGACGGTCGGGCGCCCACCCGTGGCTATAAGGATGTGAGGAGCTGTGTACTTTTTCCCATCCACTTCCACGGTAGGCTGGGGATCGGCGGTGAACTTGCCATAGCCCCGAATGATGTCGATGTGAGCCTTAGGGGAGCAACCGTTAGGTGATTAACGGCAGGAGGAGGTGCGAAAGCCAGCTAACGGAGCCAGCTTAGAGAACACCCATTAAGGCTGGAAAAGCGGCCAAAAATCCAGCAGAGCCCGCTTCCCTGCTCAGCTCGCGGGATAAAGGCATCCTCACCTTCTTTACGTTATTCTCATAGATCTCATTCAGGCGCCTCACGTAAGCGTCGCGCTTTTCTTTAATCGTTCTGGAACAGAGCGGGGGTTTATCGTCACCGCGAGCGAATGAACTTACAGAGCTCAGCGAAAAACAATTCAATCCCTTCGGTACGCGGCACCACGCTACAAAAACAGCCCCGAGTTACCCAGCAGGTAACTGGGTAACTTCCCCACCGACACGAGGTTTTTCTGCCTGCCTTCCCAGCATTCCTCTTTTCTGGAATCTCCTCCCATGGGTTTGCCAGCCGCCCTTGTCAACATCCAGCAGGACTCCCGGCCGTGTAACCAGCTCAGCATCCATCCATGGGAAGCCTCAAAGCGGGCAGGTGGACAACGAGCCACGGGGCCGCGGCGCTGGCCCGCGGATGCTCCCCGCAGGACTCGCACCGGGAGACGCTCGTTTCCAACCGGCTCTTTCCGTACTTACCGCCAGTTGAACTTGACGCCGGGCGTTTCGAAGCCGTAGTCGGCGTGATCGTGGACAAACTCCGCGTGGACCGCCGCGTTCCACCCCACGGGGTCGGCTCTTTTCCACCCGGCTCTTTCCTTCTTTACCGCCAGTTGAACTTGACGCCGGGCGTTTCGAAGCCGTAGTCGGCGTGATCGTGGACAAACTCCGCGTGGACCGCCGCGTTCCACATCACCTGCCCACACAAACCCCAAGTCAGCTCGGGAAAACCAGTATGATTTTGGGAAGACCCCCTGCCACGCTTCCCGATGCTTCACCTCTGCCCGGAGCAGCCCACGGGACACGGGTCTGAGCGCTTTATGGCATCGCGATGGCTCAATATGCTCCGAGCCCCGGTTTCCTTCCTGCTTCTTCCTCCCCGTGCCCCGCGCCAGCACCCCCCCGCAATTCGGCAGCCACCCAAATCAGACCCAACCCACGGCCGAGGCGCCGCTGGAGCCGGCGGTGAAAGCCCGCTTACCTTCTTTGGCACGCACCCGACGTTGACCTACGGGGAAATAAGAGCAAGTCTCAGCGTTAAGGCTTAGTTTTTCAAAGGCAACGCTTGGGAGAGCATCCCACGTCAGGCCGATACCGAATCCCAGCTCTCTGCCCAGGAAAATAAAGGCAGGATTACGGGTTTCTGGTAAAAGTGGGCTGTAACTGCCTTTGCTGCCTCAAGGTCTTGTGGTTTTCCTTCACTTCCTTGAAGGAAAACACGGAAGGTGCACGGTCTTCAAATACAAGGGTTTTTTTTCCATCGATAATTTAAGAGATTTACCAGGAGAAGGGTGTTTGCCACCCCTTTCCTGCATTTCTGGTCCTACTACGGCAACTCTTTCAGGGGAACGCACTTAAAGCATAAAACCAGAGCCTGTCCCTGGCTCCTTTGAGGAACAAGTTTGTTTTTTCTGCTTGTTACCGGCTCGCCATGCCCGCGAGCTCTGCCGCGCT
>NW_009226846.1:0-1854 GCF_000690835.1 Fulmarus glacialis | reverse complement strand
GGACCGCGGCCGCCCGGCTCTCCTGCGCCGGAGCTCCGCTTCCATCCTCGTCTCACTGCAGGGGTGTTTGAACAGCCCCGTGCAGTCACAGAGAACGAGGATTTAATACCTTCCCCAAAGCTCTCGCCGCTCTGTTTTGCCCTCTTGCTTCAAGAACGCGTTTTCTAATCACGTTTCTACAATCTTTTTCCCCACCTAAACGGGGCAAATCTGTTTTTGAAAAATTACCAGGAAGGAAAAAAAAATACCCGAAGGATCCCAGCCCAAAACCACCCGTATTTTAACCCACGGACGGCGTCTTTCCCCGAACGGTAAAGCCCAGAGGGGTTTTCGCTCGCTGCCACCGCACCGGGAGCTCAAGAAAGTGGTTTCTGTGGGAAGGAAAACGATAAACAAACGCCTGAGCAGGCAGAAAACTTTATGCTGGGGACCGGGCTGTTTCCTATCTAGTAATTCAGCAGATTTCTTAGTACGAAGCAGAAAAAAAATACATATGCATAACGAATTAAACAAAAATTTAAGGCAAACTATGGGATTTTTGTCCCTAATAGTAAACGTGGAAGGCAGGAGAGGGTAACAGCTCGAGCAGAGGGACCTGGTATCCCTACGAGCGCTCAAATAATTGCAGTTTTGCCCTTTTTTCCCCCCTGTATCCAGCCCTAAAGACTCTGCTCCGGGGAGGGATTTTGGCGGAGGACGGCGGCTCTGCCCCTTCGGGAAGGGCAGAACAAGCTCCTTCGCCCGGAGAGGAGAGACACGGGCACCCTCGGTGGGTGACAGCACCCAGGCGCACGAATAAAATCTTTATTTTCTAGTTAGTTCGGGTTCCCCCCCCGCCCCGAACTCTAATCCTCTCATTTGAAGCCTCTCTCCTCACGGTTGGCTGGACACAGGTTTGCTTTTAGCCCGTGTGCTCTTGGCTCCTCCATTCCTATAAAATACGGAGCAGAATTTATTATTCTCCGTCCCCTGACAGAGGCGCGGAGCAGTCCGTGTGTCCGTCCCGGGCAGCCGCCGAGGCAGGAGCACCCTGCTCCGTCACCGACAGCTTCCCACGGCGGAATCCGCTTTTACCGGGCCATTTACAAACTAAAAACACCCCTGTGCCGTGCTTTTTTGGTTTAATATCGCACAAGTCTAAGGAGGGGGATGCTCCACAGCTTTGCATTTCAAACGCTGCAAGTGTTAGATTCTCTAAAGTCACTTGCAGATGCACTGAATTGCCCGAAAAATACATATATCTTTTATGCTCACGGTCTTCCTCTACGTCTAATTTTTTCCGGGGGTTGTTCCTATTAGTTTTTCGACTGGATGAAGGGGAACCGTGGCCAGCCCGGAGCGCTGGGGTGGGCGACCCGAGGGTTCCACGGACAGAGCGCCCTTTTCCTTCCCCAACACCCGATCCCAGTTCTGCCCAGCAAACTCTCCAGCTACTTTCCAGGAACAGGAGGGAGAAAAAGCTCTTTGCCAAACTATTCGCAAGAGCACTTCAAAATAAATGAGTTGCCTACTAAAACTTAATGTTATACAAGATGTCCATTTGTCTATATTAGATTTTAAGCAGCTGTTCGTATGCTCAAATCCACTCCCCCTCCCGCGAATTTAACTGAAGAGGGGGCAGCAAAGAGATAAAACAGAGCATTGTTTATTTTCCCGGCTCCTCTCGGCTCCCCCCTGCGCGGTGCGCTGGAGCGGAGCCTCCGCGCTCAGCCTGCGCGGAGCGGAGCGGCGCGGCCGGCTCTGCACAAACAACGCCCCGTCATTAAGACGGGACTGCTGGTTTCCCTAGAGCCGGTTTAAATTGTTTCTTTGTTCCCTGAGGTGTCCTGAAAAAAAGAAAAGAAAAAAAAAAAA
>NW_009226845.1:2108-15009 GCF_000690835.1 Fulmarus glacialis | reverse complement strand
TTTTATTTATGTATACATAAAATATATAAATATATATATACACACCAAATCTACAGATACAACTATCTTCAAAAAGAATAAATACAGTTTATCAACTGAGGTCATGGTAATTGCTAACACTTTTGATTTTGGCTCATTGACTATAATAGCATACAAATCTTGAGAGGCAATGTGCAATATCTTCAAAACTGTAATGCCAAATATGCCTTATAAAAGATTCCCCTCCCCCCCTTTACTGTAAAACTCTTTTTATAAAATGTTTTTGCTGTAATGTACATTATGGACACTACATAAAAACATAACACACTTTATTGTCAGAAGACAAAAGACAATGGCTCAAAAGTCTATTCAACAAATGAATTTTACTGAGTGAGGCAAATAGTGGGAACTGAAATATGAATATATTGGATATTTTCAGTTTAATATATGTAACCATGGAAAAAATATTTGATTTGACTCATTATTAACCTGAATAAGCATATTAAACAAAACCAACAATCAAAACATTGTAAAAAGAGAGCTGAGAGTCTTTAAACACAACAAGGTATTAAATTCTCATAGATTAAATAGTTAAGGATTCAAGATACCTGATCTACAGCTACTCACTTTCGTGTAGAATTGCATATAACTTTATATTTGTGTACTGAGAAAAGAATCGGACTCTACTTCTTAAACTATGTAAAAAAGGTGTATCTCTTCTTTTGACATCAAAATAGTAACTGTGTATGCTATACACATCCATATTTCTCTATTGCTAATTTTTCCAGCATGCACATGGATATTTGTCAACAGGCAAAGTTTTACATTTATAGTGGAAACGCATTCTGCTGTAAAAACAAAGCATATTTTGGGAAAGCCTTTGGTTTACAACTTTTTCAGAGGACAATAAATATAGACTTAGAGTTTAATGCTAAAAAGAATTATTTAAATACTCCAGCAGAAAGCATATATCATATATTCTGAGAAGTATATAAGGATGGATGCTCAATACAGAACTGGAATGAGAATGAGTTTAAAGGACTTTAAAGGTTTTTGGAACGAAAGACATGGTGTATCTGTCCAGTATTAAGATAACTATTTTTACTGGACACAAATTATAAAGGATGTAAAGTATTCTTAAAACATCCAGAAAGAAAAGTATAGAAAGCCTTTAGGCTAGCCTTTTCCTAGACTTTTCCAAGAGATCGTGACAGCAAGGGATGTACTAGTCGTAATGCAAACATTCTAGGATTCATATACATATGAATGGAGTATATGCACTCCAGCTACTGAAGATAAAAGCCAACTTTAAAAATGCTGTGAGTCCATAGGAAAAAGAGGACAGCTATATGCCACGCTTGTCTTGTGTTCAGCCTGAGGGTCTTCAGTGCTAGGAAATTGGCCCAGGCCTTTCTTTAAAACTGTGTTTTGTTAAGTAAGTTATTTTTTCAATATCAAGCACTTGGATAAAGAAATATTAAGCTTTAAACAAGTGCAACAGGATGTAACCCAGGATACTTATGTCAAGAGAAGAAAATAACCAAAACCAATTCTTATGAAGTCATGGGGAATTCTCTGCTCTTCCATGTCTTTGAAAGTTATGAATTTCCTACATGGAAAGAGAAGTCTAAGAATTAATCAAGAGATTTAATTTGGCATAAATAGACAGTGCTTACCTACCTCACTCCAAATCAGAATTCAAAAAAAAGGTATTTTTTTAAATGTCAGAAATTACCATTGTTCACAGAATCAATTTTTTTTTTAAATTCTAATTCAACCAAGGCTTCCTGCATTGCATGCCTTTGGCCTGAAAGTCTCTGTAATTTCTTAGCTCCTGTTGTTTAAAAGGCAATAGGAATATGTATAGGCAGGAAAAATAAAGGTCCTCCCAACTTCTTGCATCAGACCCTTGAAATAGCTTTTCATATTCTATTTTCTGTACAGCTGTCTTACACTGCAGGATTGTTTTTTAATTAGTTTTAATATTCACAGATTCTCATTGTATTCCTTCAAATCTTTCTCTGTACTTGGTGTTTTAAATATTATCAAAATATGTGGGTCAAGATGACCACACAAATCTTTGCATATCTAATTTCAGCGAGGCTCCAGCTTTAGTGCTTTTTCTTACTGCATGGGGTTTTTTCCCCCCTATCTTCCCTCCTTTGGCCATATTGGCTTTTTAAACTCCTCATTTTATTGCTGTATGTTATGCATTCCATATCCTTTGGGCACACTTTAATCTCATTATACACGTTTCAGTTTCTTTCTGCTGTTTCCTCTCTGCTATTTTATTACACTCGATTGCACTCAACCTGCTGAATTTTTTTTCCCCTAAACTCTGTTATTCTGAAACCCAGTATCTTCATTTCCCCCCTTTGGCTTTACTCTAGATGTAATTTTACACTTAACTAGATCAAAATTACAGTGCAAAGCAGATTTGGTTACTTTACTTGTTCTATAAACTTTATCTCAAATACTGCACAGAACTAAAAAATTCAGTACAATAAGAAAACCACAGAAAAAAAAAAACCCACAAAAAATGATTACATGACACATGCATGAACCATTCAAAACAGATCTAGAAGTGAGGGAGGGTAAATTAAGAACTTCTTGGAACAGCCTAAAAGTATGTTCAAGAGACTGGAAAATAAAACACAAGACAAGAGTAATGATGTAAAAATAACACAAAAGCTATCAAACATAATGCTGATAAATAATATTAAACAGGTGAACAGGAACAGAGAAATAAGCCAGCTGGGACTGAATGATTACAATAAGAAAAGAAAGATGTCTGTTGGCCTTGGTCACTGTCAGTATCACTAGCTGCTTCTCTCTCCCTCATCGCCCAAATTGTCATGTCTTAATTATCTGACTGAGAGATGGCTAGATAGGAATTAAAATTTCCAGGGAGCAGTTAAAGGTATTTAAAATTGAAATAAACCTTTTTTTCTATGCGTTAGTCAGAGGTGGAGAAGATAGCTTCTTCATATGCCACATAAACATGACATTAGTCAAGTGTGACATACCCTTAAGGACCATTGCTCTTTTGTATAATCTGCACTTTACAATGGACTTTATCTAATATATTTGTTTGCTTTCACACTCAGTAACGTTATTTTTAATTACATCTATATCATCTATGCTGTGTCCTTTGTCCTTGCACGTGTTTTTCTTGTTTTCTAAAAAAACACTCTTTGACTAGAGCAAAATTAAGATTTCTTTTTTTTTTTTTTTTTTTTTTTAGTGTAGAATTTGACCATCACCAAGCTCAACAGAAATGGAGCATTTGGGATCATTAGAATTTCCAGAGGAAGAAATCGCTGCTATTTTCTTCAAACATCAGAAAAATTATGAAAGGAATTACAATTTATTTTAATTGGCTTGAATATTGCATGATTCTGTTTCTCTACTAGCACAAGAAATCAATAACAATTAAAAGTTTATTGTTTTGCAAAAAAAAAAATTTACTTGATTTTGATTCTCTTTAGAATATCACTTCATATTAAAATTATTTGTCATGGATATACTTCTGTGTAGTCTTATCTTTTCAGCTTTCACCTTGCCACTTTGATTCCCACTTTTTCTTTCATTTAAAGATTCCTTCTAAGCAAACCTCAGTTAGATGTTATATTAGATGTCTCTAATATACTGTTATTTCTTCATACTAAATTAAGAAATATGCTGGCCTGTTTTTTCAATGGATGGCTATACCCCTCAGCTTTTTTGAGAACTAGTGACACAAGCATGAGCAAGTTTTTCATCCTCTTGTAACTGTTTGAGGAGTGGTGGTATTGTTTGATTTTTCTATTAGGAATCTGCCAGTATATTTTATTTGAAGTCTTGGCTTCTCCTAGGCCCTCTGTGGCTAAAACCCAGTCTGTTTATGTCTGTGAGGGAATATTAAATAGGTTTATAGAAAACTGATGGATATATCAAGGTTTGAAAAAGGAAAAGTCTATTTAACCCCTTTTCCTATACATTAAAAAAGTGAGTCTACCTTCCTTATTTACCATGTTACCAACTTTTACTATAACATGCAGCTACATTTTGATTTATATAGGAACAATTTCCTTAGACAATTAGACTTTAAGTTCATTCTGCAAGAATTTTCCTGTTGATTGCCTTCAAGCATCTTCACAAACCAAGCAGTATCGTTTTTTGGTGGTTTGTCAATAGCAAAATAGAAAATCTGAAGTTATGCAAGAGAGAGAATTAACACTATTCTGTATAAAAAGACTTGTATTCCATACAATTGAAGTCTTCCATAGAAGTCTTAACTACCTGTACACTATTCCTATCTGTGCTTAGAGGAATTTGAAAAGTCTGGAATCAAAAAAGTGTGTAGCTAGAGTACCTTGTACTCCCCACATCTCCAGCTGGACCTGGGGGCGAGTCAGGTTTTAGGAACAGGCGTTTTTGTTGTTTTCTTCACAACCAGCACTTGCAGGGAAATTAATTTTATATATTGTTATCTTGGCAAGAATCAGAATTCACATTCTAAGTCCTTTTTCAAATTGTTCATCTTCAGAAAAAAACTTTTTGCCTAAGTGGCTGCAAAACTAGAAGATCCTCAGAAGTGGCAGTTGTCTTTTACTATATTTGGTCAGCTTTTGGTGTGATACAGATAGAGGTCATCTTGAAGGAAAGGAGCAGTAGGACAAGGAGGAGTAGGAAGGACTTCATTGCCAAAACAAAAAACATGTAATTATTTTTTTAAGGACTCAGATATGTCTACAATAGAAAATAATTGAAGCAAGAATAATATAGAGCATAGTTTTGGTTACTTTGGGGACTTCTAACAGTGCTGTGCTCTTTCCTCTAAATATATGAACAGGTCAGATTATTCCCAGTTTAATTTTGAGTGATTTGATTTAGGAGACACAGTGATTGTTCAGACACAGTACTCTAGCACGCTATGGTTTGGATAGGATGTCCTGCTGAGAAAGTCCATTTAAGTTGGAGGGAAATGTTGGTGATAAATTGTAATGAATTTAAAAGCACCAAATCAAGTGTGATGTCCTTAATGAAAATGGATTTTATTCAGCTGCAATGGGACCATCATAGGAAATGTAGAAAAATAACTTTGAAATTGTGACCTCTCTAAAAGCAGCCTAACACAGATTAACATTTAGACCTACTCTTAACTGTCAGATACCATCATCTGAAGGGATATCTAATTTTCAAAAATGTATTTGGTTTCGTGAATCGTGAATCTTACTTTTTTTCTTCTTTTTTTTTTTTTTTTTTACTCCTACTGCTGAATGATGAATATCTTTTTCCAGCTACTGATTTTAAAAGACTGATGAATTTAAGGACATTTAGGAACTTAGGCATGAAATTAATATCAGGAAAATAAAGAAATAGAAGCATAGAAATGGAATTGGTACACTGTTAAGATGAAGGATTAAACCAGACTAGTATGCTCATATATCAAGCTAAACTGTAATATTGATTTGTTCTTATTTTTCTATCCCCTCTTTTCAGGAATCAAAATGTTCTTAAGTGAATAACATGATAGAAATGTTGATACTCTAAAAGAACTTACTAATTACTAATGGATTATTCCTCCTGTCAAGCTCTTGGTAATGTGAAATTACCAAGAAAAAAAACTGTGAAGAGGGCATTTTTTTCTTTCTGATACAATTTATTCAATTAGAAAATTCCTGTAAGCCTGCTAGTCAGTAAAGAAAGCGAAGGCATTTGAAATATCATTTTAGAATAATAATAATACTTAATTCCATGGTGGATTTGCCATACTTAGTAACATAAAGTTATATCAGATTATATTTTCATACATGTACAAACTTAATTTAAGAAGGGACTAAGGGACTTTCTTAGTAGAGAAAATATTCATGGTCATCAGCAATAAAGCACAAACTAATTTATTATTCCCTTGATTTTTGTACTTGTTTATTGCTACATTTGCTACAAATAATTATTGGGATATATTTTTTTGGTGCTCATACTATTGCTGCACATTTCTCAGCTTCTCCCTCTCTGAATCTGTACCATTCCTTTTTTTTTCACTGACATTGCATTGAATTTTTTGGATTACCATCCTACATATAGAAAGGGGCTTTCACACTTTCCCATTTGACGCAAATTGACCTAACATCAGGAGCGTAAGGATATGACAAATGAAAAGCTCAGTAATAAGGTATTGTTCTGTGTATCAAACACTACCTAAAGGATGGCATAAATGGCTCTGAATGAATTGTGTATCATAAATTATATATAATTCACTTAATTATACAAAGTCACCATTTATCCCATGGCTGTCCCTGTTTTCAGGTATATTTTTATGTATTAGCACCATAAAATATTAGGAGATTAAAAATATTAGATCAGAAAATCAGATTATAAACTCAGTTTAGGAGGTGGTCACATGTAGACCAGTACAGGTAATAACATGTGAAATGCCTGTGACCCTTTTTTAATACAGATTGGACTGGTTTATAGTAGAAAATCCAGTCCAATTTATTCAGTTTACCTTATAATTTCAAAGATTGAACTTCCCCCTCTGATTGAAAGATGTGGCCCACTGATCTGATTTGTACAGTGTGCAAGAATATTCTTTCTAAACTCCATTCTTTTCCCATACACTTTCCAAAACAGTGAGGTGCGAGCCATTGCTAATCTAAAGATATTCTGTGTCTGAAGGTGGCAAACTATGCTGAGAGACCCCACTCTCCCCCCACTTCCCCCGAGGGGAAACAGTGCTGGCTTGAAGTGCAGGCAATGCACATGTATGCCCTAAAGATTGCTTCTGCAGGGATGAAAGAGAATTTGGGAGTCACTAGAAAGCATGGTGCTGTGTTGTTTCATGTTCAACTTTCCCATGAAACGTAACCCTCTAGAGCAGATAGGCTTCCAAGCAAATATTGGCTAGATTTGAAGGTGCAGCCCAGGAGTACAGAAGACGGGGGCTAACAGAAGTTTCTCCCTCTCATACAAGGAGCTGGGGGTTTGCCTGGTCAAAGCCTCAGCAGATGATGGGATGGGGAAAGGCGGGTCTCTATGCTGACATTAGGCTGTTATAGAGAAGGAGGTAGCAGCAGATGCATCAGAGATTACTGGAACTACTTTTAAAAGTCATTTTACTAAACTGAAGTATTTCTAGCACAATTATGCTTTCCAGTATGTGATGTTCCTGAAGTTGCATATAAAAAAAGTGTCTGAAGTTAGTAATTTCTTATGGAGCTCAAGCAGCAATGGACTGTAGATATCAGCATTAAAATTTGAGGGAGGGAATGTATTGGAAGGAAGAGGAGTGAGAATGGGGTTTCCTCTTTAGGGAAGGGGTTGCAGTAATAGTTACCATGTTGGCTGGGGAAAAGGAAAGACCAGAATCCTTTGCCATGACCAGCACAGAATTGCCTGAACACAAAACAGCCCCCTTAGCTCTTACCCGGTTCTGGTGAATTGTAATGGGGTAAGAATTGTGCTGCAACTAAATGGATGTGTTAAAATCTATCTACATGTGGTGGTGATCTAAACTGTATTCATTGTGCTGTATTCAATTAATACAGTGGTTTCCTCAGAAATTTTCAGTCATCATATGTAGCGCTACCTAATTTGTTTTGAAAACGAGTCAAATGGATAAATAATTTGTGTGATTTCTGTCAGAATTGGAGTTGAGTGTAATGTTGGGTGGAATGGCTTCCCAGCTCTGTAGAAAGGTATAGACAATCCAGACGACTTTATGCAGCAATTGTTGCTAAGTGGTTTTTATTAACTGCTATAAATGAACATACTTAAAATTAGTTTAGATTATAAATGTTTTAGCACTCTATTCACAATAGGAAACACTGAAGGAAAATGGTTTTGAGATTGAAAAGTTATGACCATCACTCCCTTATTTTTTTCTGTTGAGAGTCTTTTCACTTTTCAATTTCAGTGCTGGCAAATTAGAGGAAAAACTCCTTGGTGACAGAATTTTTCTTAATTAAGCAATTTTTTCAGTGTGCTGAGTGCTTGCATGCACATCTAGGGCTAGGAAAGGAAGGAAGAGCTTTTAATATTCTTACCCAGTTTTACAAAACCGCGAGGTTTTTAAAGGTTAAAAGACGGTTAGCTTCTGACCTTCTAGGTGGATTGCATGAATGTAGGTGAACACTAATTCAAGTTAAATAATGCTTGTGAGAAGACCAAACAACTAAAATCTTAATATCAAAGACATACATAATAATATATCTGCTGTTGGTTGTTTTGTTCCTAATCTGTAACCACGTACAGTCACCTTGATTTTTCTTTTGGTACATATCCAGTTAAAAGATAAAAAGTAATAGAGAAGTTATTCTCTCCAAGGAAGTTGTAGGTTATTGGATGAGTCTGACCTTAATAACAGGCCCACAGAATAGTTCACTTACTGGTAATGAAAATGAAAGCTCTACTTTAGTAATTCTGGCATCTGTCATCTTGCTGTGTGCTTTAACACACTTATGATATATAAGTGACCCATGTGTATGTAGAGAGTTGATAGGGCTAAAGCAACAAAGAAATAAAAATGGAAACTTTATAAGTATATCAAAATGTATTTACTTTATTGTCAGACAAAGGTAGGAAATAAAAAAGTACAGCTCAAAATGTAAGAAACACGTAGGCTACAAAACTTATGTAGGAGTATTTAAAGGTATTATGTACATAATCTTTAGTCATCTAGTGAGATGCAATCAGAGAACCAAAGCTGGAAGCCAAACTGAAACTGAAATTCTAGACCATAATTTACTTCTGGCTGCCCTCTTTTTTCAAGACCCATGAGCCAGGCAAACTGGAAACTACTGTGTCTGTACACTATAGTTTGGCAATTTGCTAGATTTCTTTTGCATATCTAGTATCTATTATATTTTAAAACTGAGAAAGGGAAGGTAGAGCTCATTACACATTGGGGTTTGGTCTCATTAGTAGTAAGTCAGTGATTGCAACCCTTTCTGGAAGGTATAGAATCACAATTTAGGTCAAAAGAAACCTCCAGAGATCATCTAGTCCAACCACCTGCTCAAAACAAGTCTATTTAGATGAATTTGGTCAGGGGCATGTCAAGTCTCAAACATCTCCAAGGACAGAGATTCCACAGCCTTTCTGGGCACCTGTTCCAGTAGTTAACCAACTCTCAAGGTAAAATGTTTCAACTTGCATCTGTTGTCTCTCCTCTTATCACTGTACACCTCTGAGAAGAGCCCAACTCCATCTTCTCTATATTTTCCTATCAGGTAGTTGTAGACAGCAATGAGGTTCCCTCTGAGCCTTCTCTTTTCCAAGCTGAACAGACCTGGTTCTCTCAGTCTCTCCTTGCATGTCATATTCCCCTGTCTGAAGTCCTCTGCTGGTCTCACTCCAGTATGTCAATACCCTTTTTGTACTAGGAAGCACCAAACTGGACACACCGCTCCAGAAGCTATCTCACAAGTGACAAACAGAGGGGAAGGATCACTTTCCCAGGTCTCTGTTGGCTAACTCTTACTGATACAGCCCAACATTCAACTTCTTGTCCACCAGGAACCCCCCCACCCCATCTCCTTTTCTTTAGAAAGAGCTGCTTCCCACACAGTCAGCCCCTGCATACATTACATCAGGTTATTCCAACCCAGATGCAGAACTTCACAATTGCTCCTGTTGAATTTCATGAGGTTCTGGTTGGCTCATTTCTCTGACTTTCCCAGGTCCCTCTGAAAAGCAACCTTGATTGCTCTCCTGATTTGGTGTTGTCTGTAAACCAGACATCCCATTGTCCTGGTTTATGAAGACAGTAAACAGCACTGGTTTCATTACTGATCCCTGAGAAACCCCACTAGTTACTGGATGCAATCTGAGCTTTGAACCTCTGATAATAATTCTTTCAAGCCTGACAGTCCAGCTAATTTTCCACTACCTTATCTATTTATCCAGTCCATATCTCACTGATTTAGTGATTAAGGGACTAGGGGAGGCAGTATCAAAGGACTTGATAAAAATCAAGGTACATGGTATCCACTGCCCTCTTCTTGGTCACAGTGCCAATCACCTCATCTTAGAAAGCAATGAAGTTAGGCAGGCATGATTTGCCCTTGGTAAACCATTCTCACTGCTCCCAATCACCTTCTTGTCTCTTGTTTTAAGAAATAGTTTCTGAGAGGATTTGCTCCATAACCTTCCCAGGGAATAAGGTGAGGCTGACCAATGTGTAGGTCTCTGAATCCTCCTTCTTGCCCTTTTTGAAGATGGATAGGGTATCTGCCTTTTTCCAGTGTCGTGGTTTAACCTGGCAGGCAGCCAAATACCACGCAGCCACTCACTCACTCCCCCCCGCAGTGGGACGGGGAGAGAATCGGAAGGGTGAGAGTGAGAAAAACTCATGGGCTGAGATAAAGATGGTTTAATAGAACAGAAAAGAGAAAATAATAATAATAATGATAGAATATACAAAAAGAGTGATGCACAATGCATTTGCTCACCACCCGTGCTGACCCATAACCAAGTAGCGGTCGGTACTTGCTGGATCATGCCTACCATTCATATACTGAGCATGATGGCACATGGTATGGAACACCCCATTGGCCAGCTGGGCTGGCTGTCCTGATTATGTTCCCTCCCATCTTGTGTACCTAGCTCAGTCAGTAGGCATGGGAGCTGCCCTTGGACTAGGAGGGCACTTAGCAACAACTGAAAACATTAGTGTGTTATCAACATTCTCCTCATACTAAATCCAAAACACAGCACTAGGAAGAAATTTAACCCTATCCCAGCCGAAACCAGGACATCCAGCCATCAGGAACCCCCGATGATTGCCATGATGATAGCCTCACAGTGACACAACCAGCTCCATAAACCTCAATCTCATAGACTTGTATATGTCCAAGAGGGTTAAGCAATCCAAAACTCTTTCTTCCTCTTCTGTCGGTACTACTTCACACCTACATATTCTGCCTGGAGGACCCAGGATGTGAGAACAAGCTTTACCAGTGAAAAGTGAGGCAAAGGCGGCAGTGAATATCTTAGCCTTATCACTTGTCATTAGACTTCCTGCCCCACTGAGCAATAGGCCCACATTCTTCTTAGCCTTCCTTTTGCTACTGAGGAACTTAGAGAAACAGTTCTTATTACCCTTTACCTGTATTTGTAGTTTCAAATCCACCTGAGCTTTGGCTTTTTCCTACATGTGGGCAGTGTCATCTTATTCCTCCCAAGTAGCCTGTCCCTGCTTTCACCTTCTGTATACTTCCTTTTTGTATTTAAGGTCAAGTCAGGAGCTCCACGTTGATGAATGCTAGTCGTCTTCAATGCTCGCTCAGCTTTCTGCAAATCTAAATCTGTTCTTTTCAAATCCAGGTTTGTAATCCTGTTGTTAATCTTGCTCACTACTCTTAGGATTTCAAACTTCACAGTCTTGTGGTCACTGAAGCTGAGGCTGCCCTTGACCTTTACATCATCCAGCAGTTCTTGTTTGTGAGTAGTAAATCCAACTGAATATCTCTTCTAGTCTGTTCATCGATCACCTGCATCACTCACCTTTTCCCTGTTGTGCAGATATAAGGTCCGGGCTAAGCTGCTCCTGATGAATCCTAACAGGTCTTGTTCTCACTGCTGCCCAGGGGTGGAGTTGAAGCTCTGCGGGTGGAGCAGGAGCCTTTCTCCTGCTGCCAGAAGCCAGGCGCTTCTAGCCTGCCCTGCAGCCCCCACACTACCCTGGGATGGGCAGCAGAGCACAGATGGGCTGCAGCACACACTGGCAGCACTGCCCGCAACTTGTCCATGCTCTAATCAGACTCATTGACCTTCTTTGGAACTATTCTATTTCTGCTTGTACCACTTAGAGATCAGGTAATCAAGCTGAACAGAATTTTCAGAGTGTTTCAATTTCATTAATTTATATAATGGCATTTTAATGTATTTGGTATTATTCTCATCTCTTACACAACCTGACATCTTCTTTGCTTTCTGACTGTTGTGCATTGAAGCAACGTTTTTATGAGCTATCCACAGTTGTTTCAGCTCACTTTGAAAGCTGTGAATGTGTATAAATCTGCTGTTTCTTAAAATCTTTCCTAGGTGAGACTGACTTCAGCAATTGCGCTGCAGATTTTATCATCTCACTTTGTCTTCCTTTTCTCAGGTTGCTCTAAATACACTAAGTAAAATACATGCTAAAATGACAAGGATGTATAAAGGTACATGCTATAGGCAGAAATTGGAACTTCAGCCTCATGGTATGTTTGTGATTGCATTTATTAGTATGCTGATTGTTTAGAAGTGGAAACAAACAAAGAGAAGTGGCAGGCGGGAGGTAATCTGGCCAACAAAACATTAATTTCTTTGTACCTAAGTCAGTTTTCAATAAGGTTTTTGAACATATTGCTTTATGGCTGAGTGTCCTGCTCCTGATACATTTCTTCTATTGTGTATGAAAGATACTTTTTTATTAATATAAACAAAGGCACACAAAGCACTACAAACAAACTTTTAAAATAAGGCAACTGAAAAACATAAAAAATAAGGAAATAACTTAAGGAGCTAATACATGTGAAAAATAGAAAATTTATGCTCTGCCCTCTATTGGTCTGCTCCTCTCCCTCTTCCCCTTCATGACACACAGACACCACCTGCAGAACCTGGCAATTTCACATCATGTGTGTGCTGATTTTTGTGCATTACTTCATCCCTTCTATTGTTCTTATTCCTTTGCTTCACCCTCATCAGTTTTCTCTCGTGTTAATTGCCTTTTTTGCTAGTATTTTTTATTTAAGTAATACTTGCATGTTTTCAAATGCTGCCGTGATCCTCTTGTGGCAGGCACTGTTTCAAATACAGTTTTAGAGATACTTCTTGCCTGAAAAGCTTTGCTTGCTAAAGAGGTAGGAGACAATAAGCGAAGAAAAGAGTCATCTTAGTCACTTGGCTGACTTGCTGGCTAGAACTATGTGCATGATACCAACATGTTCAGCAG
>NW_009226845.1:0-2077 GCF_000690835.1 Fulmarus glacialis | reverse complement strand
TGGGCTGAGTTAGTCAGGTTTCTAGTATTTCAAAAATATTAGTTCCAGCCATTCCTAAATACACTTATGTAGGATAGGAGTAGACAATAGAAATCCTACTGGTTTATACAGTTAACTTTAGAAAAAGTGTAAGAAAGTGCAAATTTTTTTTTTTTTTTTTTCAGTATGCTTATGGCAAAATCATATCTGTTTCTCTTGAAATCAGTTGTTTAAATGTGGAAGTTTTCTGCTAGAAAGGTTGTTCTAGGCTACATGGGTCTCAGTTGTCATTCAAGCAAAGAGGTAACTGACCAGTCCTTGCATTAACCGTTTAAAGTCATAAAGTTAAAATGGGTTTTGAAGTTTTATTTAAGATGTTATCTTCCCTTCCTCTGAGACACGAGAACACTACCTTTAAAGCTCTTTCATCAGAAATTACAGGTTGTTAATGCTGTCTGAATACTTAAAAATCTGTGTCAGCATCTGTATTAGTATTCTACTGAAATGGTAAAAAAATATTCACGCTAGTATGTGCCAGTACCTTCTTGAAGAAGAAAAATTAAATCTATATAAAGAAAAATATACACCAAATTACTGTAACACTAATACTAATTTTCACATTTTGTCCTTTGTTTATATGAACTTTTCCACATTATCATAATCTCCTCTGTTATTAAAAAGTTAAAAGGAAATATTAATAATGGATGATTAGTGAAGCAACGGCAGGATAGAGCATCAGGTCTGAGTAAGAATATTCAAGTACTACAAGATTAAAAAAAAACTCTCAATGTTCAATAAATTCATGTGCTCAGTGAAGAAGTGTGTGATTATCACACTAGTCTGATAGATATACTTGTTTCTATTTAATGAATAATGGTAAAAATGGTAAAAGCTTTATGGAAAATGGGTAAAAGAATTTTAAAACTTAAGAGAAATCTTTGAAGCTTAGAAAAGAAACTGAGTAATGTTAGAGGACATCAGGGCCAAGTGGTTTAGAACATATAGTTTATGTAGAATGGTGTGTCCTTTCCTACTGAGATAATCAGTTGTGACCTAGTTGTGACATGTCTTGGACCAGTCCTAAACGGGGGTTTGCTGGGCTGAAATGTTAATAATCAGCACTGATCACTGGAGAGTATGTTGGTAATTAAGTATTAGACACTGATCTTCCTCAATTGCAATAAAAATGATCTGGCATGTGTAAAAGTAATTAGGTACCAATGCATCGTGGTTGGACACTCACTGAAAAGACTGAGATGAACTAAGTGGAAATGATGAGTGTGGTAGATACTATTTCATTGCATTGTGTGCAGGCAGATGTCTGGTATGAAATTCACTGGAGATGTCATTCACTTAGTAATCAATTATTGTCTGGGCATATGTATTAGTGTTCCTTTGGAAAAAAATCACATAAAGTCTGTGAATGAATATAAACGAGAGTTTAGAGCAGGTTGGGGTCAACTCTGGCTACTCTAAGCAGATATTTAACTTCTGAGTTTTATAGACCTAGGAAGTAATTTGTTGGTTTAGGTTTTTTGTTCCGTCAGCCCAATCACTGATTATTTTAGAAACTAACATTTTGCACATGGCTTCTGAAAAATAGTATGTGTTAGATTTCAAATAAAGGAGGTTAGGGTAAAAGTTACGCTTGTGAAAGGGAAATGCAGTGTGTTACATTTTGGTTAAGTTCCAGTGAAGTCTCCTTAAATATTTCATCTATGTGAAAACTAAACAGCTGTTAAAACCGTTTTTGAGTGACTTCTACCTTACTTAGTTTTTAATTTATTTTCAGATCAGTAACTGTATCTTCTTCTCCCTCAACAGTCAGGTTAAAATGAATAGTTACTCAAAATATAGCTCAAATTAATCTCTGATATAACTCTGCTGACTTTGAAGTACCTTCTTTGCCTACTATATGAGTGGAAGTAAGTTAGTCTGATGCAGAATGTGTGTATTGGTGTATAGGCACACATACTTTACAAACTGACATAGGTACAGAATATTGGGGGAAAAAAACATACGTATCGTGACTATAAGAAAAATATGTACTATTATATCATTTGAAGCCACGAGGCGAAGGGCTCTGGAGCGGACGATC
>NW_009226844.1:5676-11684 GCF_000690835.1 Fulmarus glacialis | reverse complement strand
CCGCCCGGCCGCCCCCTCCGCGCCCAGTCCGCGCGCCGCGAGCCCCTTTTTACACCTTCTTCAGCCTCACCCCAGAACAAGTAATGAATCCCCTCGGGTCCCTCCCCATTTAAAAAGTTTAATTGTGTGTAGATGCGTCCCCTCTAGTAAGCTGGGTTTAAACAAAAGCCGTACTAATAGAGTAACTGGAATTAAACCAACGTTATATCAATGAGAGAAGCTAAATAAGGATACTCACAGAGGCTCTTAAGCATACAACCAGCATGCACGTCCGGACATGCCGTTTTGATTGGATATGTAACAGATTTGTTCTCAAATATCTGACATTCTTGCAACCTTGTAAAGAAAGGGTCTGCTAAAACTATTTAAGCCAGCCTTCTCCAATTTAAAGGTATTTATTAAATAAAGTATCTGGAACCTTTTAAATGGTTTAAACCACGCAGATATGTGAAATATCTGTACCCCTAAAAACAATTGTAAATATAGTCAAATTTGTATTTTAAATTATTACTACTCACCTACTGAAGTTTTAAAATTTAAAACTGTGTAAAGACTCTTTCCATAGACCTTACAAATATTTCCAAAGAAGAGAGAGACGGTTGCATGAAGTTAAATTTGTGCATTAAGTAACAGTAACTCTTTAAAGCTTAGCTTTTATCAATCAATAAGTAATTAAATAATTTAATTAGTAAGCCATTAAACTGAAATGGGTTTATGATACATTTCTATTACAGCACTTTTAGTTGCTCATAATTCAAAAAAACTCTTTTAAAAATATATACATTATGTTAAAAAACATTATAACATACACAATAACTAAATTTGACCAGGGTTCTCCGGAGCATTTCCACTTTGAAGACAGTATCTTTCAATTCATGTAACACTTATTTTTCCACAATTTTTAAGTACACGTAATCCAAATATGATGAGGAAAACAGCGTAATGATTTGCAGTACCAAAAAAAGAAGTCTTAATACTATGCCAGGTCTACGGTACTAAATAAAAAAAAAAAAACACCTTTATACTGTATAAATAGATTCAAGCAGAACTTTTTTTTCTTTACAAAAATCTGTGGTTATTCACTGCTAAGACATCCTTACCTTCAATTAACTAATCTGTGAATGAACGCAATACTTCTAGAGGAGAAATGTCTTCTGGCTACTACATCCCAGTAAGCGAGACATTACTTTGTAGCAAGTACATTGGGAATACTTCAGGAAAGCGGATCGGTTTGCAAAGCTACAAGTCAACCTCGAGCTGAAAAGGCACCTAGGATTTCATTTTGTTTAGCGGAGAAAAGGGATCTCGGGACAGTCACACACCATATATGGGAACCCAGGTCAAAATAAGCAGCTTTCGATTGGGCCCGTCTGCGTAGCCAGCGCAAACACAATCCCTTTACTTCTTTATAGTCACAAACCAGATCTCGCGCCAAGAAAACTATTTATGATGTTCTATATTAAACTGTGAAAGAAATACAAACTACTTATTATGGAGACATGCAGTTTTGTCAGGTGAAATTCACTGAAATCCTGAAATACAAGGCTATGCAATCATTCTGAACTTTCTGGCTTTTTGGAACAGCCATGATCCTCTGGAAAATACTTATCGCTGAAGTCTTTACCAGCGACAACAAGAGCATTTTAAAAAAAAACGTACCCAATCCTAGATAGAGTTAAAGACACATGTCTTGCTTCACTGTCTGTAGGAGCTCCATCTATTACATGAAAAAGATCAGGCACACACTTTTAGAAAGCAGAAGCTCGTTTTTTTCTGGAAAAAAAAAACCTCAAAAAATATCATATTCTTGTTGTGAGGTACCATCTGACACTGGAAAATGTAACTCAAAACCCTCTCTCAAAAATAGCAATACTTCAATGATGCTATGGAAATCAAAAAATAATTTAAAAAAATATGACTGCGACTTCTAGTGATGCATGTGAATTTTTGCGTAAAACTACTTCATTCGATATTTGAAAAAAACAAATAGCACAAATATATGAAAAACTTTTACTGTTTTGAAAGTAAAGCTTACTGAAACAGGTTTACTGTTGGTTGGAGTTTGTAGTCCCTAATGGGAGTTTTGTCTAAGTAATAACTTCAAGAGTGTGCCCAGTCTCTGTATTTAATTAAACTAAGACAGATCCCCACACACACATACGGAGCTTGATGATGTGATGATAAACATGGGATAAATTACACAGAGGCTAAGATGATCACAAAAAGGGTGCTGACGATGCATTGCCAGGAAAGAATCGGCTTTGAATTTTTCATCTCTTCTGTAGTATGGCATGTAGGCAGTATGAGAACCGAAGCCATATAAATGATCTAGATGGGGGATATAAGATAAAGTAGGGTCCTCTGTGTTTATACAGCCATTAAACAGTGCCTTAAAGTTCTTTATCTGATGTCTGAAGATTGGACTTCAGATTAGTGTGTATCATTACCCCATGGTATGGTCTAACCTATGAACTTATCCTACAGCTGATACCATGGACCAGATCCTCATTTGGTTTAAGCGAGCACAGTTTTTTTTATTTCAATAACTAATCTAATTATGCCAGCCGAGCACTGCACCTATTTGAAACCTATTTGAAAGAGGTTTGTTTACTTGGCTTTTTGGTTTTGTTCTTCCGACTAACTGCATACCAAATCAGTGCAGGCTGGGTTGTTGATCACTGGCACCCAGCATCAACTCTAAACCACAATTGCACTAACACTGGGTTTGGAACAGAGATTTCAGAGGGATTTGTACGTGTTTACATCATGCCTGTTGCTGATGCAGCTGGCATCTCAGAGTCATAAGAAGTAAAGGACCAGGCCTATTACATAATAGCAAATGCACAACAAGCTATTGGGTATATTTTTACAACTATGACTCATGCAATATGGTTTTAACTCCATATGCAGTGTCACACACTTGTTTTAGCACAAGTAAAGAGGGTCTATCCTGAACAGAGTATTTACGGTGTGCTTAGGTGCCACAATTACAGATGTGCTGATAATTAAAAAAAAATACATATAAGATGGACATGGAACAGTGGGATGTTTGCATGTTTGTCTCTAAGTAGGAAATGCTACTGAAATATTTAACATTAGAAATAGGCCCAGGAAGGCCACACTTCACTAAAGCAAAAGATGCATCCCATCGCTCCCGAGAGCCGCCGCCTGGCTCTTCCCACAACAACTGCAATGCAACGTCAGAACCCTCTGAAGCAGGCAATATCCCTCCTATGTCTCCATACAAGTTTTATCTTACACATAGCAGCTGTTGCCTAGAGACGTCCCTGGCTGGAGCAGAAGTCTGCAGCGTTTGACAGGAGCCCTTATTGTCTCGTGCTACTCACGTGAGCAAAAGTAGAAAGACCTTGGTAAATACAAACAAAAAAAGAGACAGAAATCAACCATTTTAACTGTTCTGTCCCAAAACTATCAGTGTGATTGAGAAGGACAATTTCATTATATTCTTTCAAGATACACTGGATAAAATTAATAATGAATTAAGGTCTCTGTGTAACGTGTTATAAGAAAAGGTGTGTGCTGCTAACAATCATCCTTAGTCAAAATGTGTATGAACTGCTGGCCCCAATGACATCTTTGCTAGTATGCATGCAATTGTACTTGTTTTTAATCAGCAACTTCAGTATGAAGTACAGGATCATTTTGTATAATTTAAAATAGGAAATAGTAGTCTTTATTAATCTTAAGTAGCTACTGCTTTAGCTTTTTGGATGAATGCATGACTTGATATGATTCTGGAATAGTTCTTGACAATTATGATATAAAAAAATGCAGAGATTTTCCACAGAAGAAGCGGTCAAAGTCTAGTTTGATAGCAAATACCTTAGTGTTTCTCAATCTTTCACTTTCCAAAATCAAGGTATGCACGTTTTTTCAATAGATTCGTTGCATCTTAAAAGCATTATGTAACAAGGAAAAAAATATATAGCATATATATATCTATAGACACAAACAGTGTAAACTATAAATATGCTCAGTACTCTAACTACAAAATAAGTAAGTAGTTTGGCAGGGTGAAGGGAAGGTTTCCTACATGAAGGTAAGTTTTAAATATATCTAATACTGTCATCTCTCTTTTGGTACTTTATAACACCCAACTGAAAACTTCCTGCATCACTTTTCTCTTCTAGAAATCTCATGAAGGTAATTATACTTATGATTGCCACACAAAAATACTGGTAAGTTTTGGTCTCCAGCTCATCTGAAGTAGATGCTCTACCCAAAAGTGATGGCATTGCTTTTCCCTAAAGACTGAGACACCAGGTCTGTGACACTCCGAGGGCAGAGCTCTGAGATCTACTCCTGTTTTAAGAGTAATGTTGTGGCTTTTCTAACTACAACAGCCTTCATTTCAGCAATGTCTTATCTATTAAATTGAACTACTGAAAATTACTTTCCATTTTCCAATAAAGTTCAATAGTTTTACAGGGGGATTTTTAATACTGTCTATGGTACCTAAGAATCAGTGAGAATGTCCCTTTTTTTTGCACAAAAACCTCAGCTCAAAAGATACATAAACATGTTAGTAACTGTTTATAAAAGTAGTCCCGCTGAAGGCAACGTAATTGTCTTTGAACAAAGTTATTTGGAGAATTAGCTGTTTGCAAGATAGGGGGTGAAATGAAAGGAGTAAATTGCGACCTGTGAGCATTCTTGAGAAAGAGCTAATTTTTCTAATTTACATTCAAGCTTTTACTCCAGCTCAGCATGGAAACATAACTGCCTAAAAAATTGAAAATAATCATCCTTCACTGTGATGTGTGAATAATAATTTGCTTACAAAAATGAACGAGTCCAATCAAATACACCAGTGATGATGAACAGCAGCTTGCTAGCACTCTAACGGGCGATAAAAGCTAAACTCAGTAGTTCCTTAGAAGACTAAGTTGCTCAAAGAACGCAGTACAAATGAGAGATTACCAGTGAGCTGACGAAATAATCAAGTCCCGTTGTTCTGTAAAGACTATAAAACACATCATTTCACACACATGCCATTTTTCCGTAGTTCGTCCTCCCACAACTATTTAAGCCTTCCTCGTCTTTCATTTAGTGCTACTAGAAAAAAGTTAGAATTTACAAACCATTGCAAATTTTTTTCACAGCAATAACTTACGTTTTTGCCAGTGATATAAATACAGCACACTGTATAACATGAGTCAGCTCAGTAGTGCTAGACTGTCGTTTCTCCAAATATTTTCCATTAACATGAACAAAACCAGTTTTGTCAGCACCTTCTATAAGGTGAAAAGGGAGATGGAAAGTTCCGCTTTGTTTTTCAGCTCTGAATTAAAGTCGTACTCGGAATTCTTAATTCTGCAAGAAAAATATGGTGGTTCACTAACCACAGAAACAATAGGTTTATTTGTTGCAAATTCCATTTTGTTATTATTTCCTAAATGCGTTTCGTATTTTTTTCCTGAAGCATTATTCATGTCACTGTTCAACAGTAGATGGAGCAGTGGATCATTACTGTATTTTAGTTATTTGTGTCAATTATTGCATAATTTTTTAGCTGCTGACATATAAGACTGGACAAGCAAATAAAAAAAATCATATAGAGAAAATAATTAAAGCATCTAGAATGACGAAGAAAATTGAAAGAACAGCAATCCAAGCTCACTTTGTCAAATTATTAAGACAAGCCTGCATTTATGACTAATATAAGTGGTTCATAAACACACATTCAAATCACAAACCTTGCGTTAGTTGCATACAGTAAATATGTACGTCCTTAACCTTGAAACATTCAGTCACACATATTTTTCTTACGACGATCAGGAAGGGTGAAGTATCTTCTAAAAGTGAAGTTCATAAATATTCCACATTTTGGGCCTTGCAATGAAAAGGAAAAAGTGGAAGTCTAAGTTAAAATAATCATTACAAGGCAATTTATTTTACACTCGCATCAGTTGCTTTTCCTGTAAACTGTTTTTAAGAAATTTACCCCAATACATTCTTTTGAACCTTACAGTAATTACACCACGACC
>NW_009226844.1:0-5645 GCF_000690835.1 Fulmarus glacialis | reverse complement strand
TCAGCAGGGGTTAGATTCTCACCTAACTGTAACCATCTAAAATTAAGCATTTAATTTAAAATGATCATCCCAACCCTCATCTTCAGTGGAGAGAGACAGACACTTCCAGTCGACGTGTCTAGGGGGGACTCAATTTTGAGGCTTCCCCTCAGACGCAGATGATGGGCTTAAGCTAGCTCTCAGGTTTTGATGGCTACGGCTCCCCCAAGAATCCAGATTTTGTGGAAACCAACAGTATAATTTCCCTTAAAATCAATTGGGTCTCAATAGTAATTGTATTCACAGAAATTTCAATTGCCGCATGCTCTATTTTGAAACTTCGTATAATTACTCAGAGTCAGACTGCCAATATTTGTTGTTACAAATCAAGGCCAGAGGAAAACTTCTCAGATGGCTTCAAAGTCCCAGTTCGCATCTCCAAGCCCGGCTCCCTCCCCCGCTTCCTTCCAGCAGCATTAACTTTTTCTCTGCAATCTCACAAATCGGAAAAAGAGTAACCTCTAAAGCTGTTTTAGACTGAAGGTCAGAATTCAAAGGATTGGTAACTTTATCCACAGAGCCTTGCAATCACATTGCTATTGGAAACACACCCAGAAGCACCAGCACTCGAGATGTTTTTATTAAGTAATGTCAATAGGTACGAAATTTGAAGGTTGGTTTTTTTTTCTCATACTGTAAGGTTTCTCAAGACTCATATTTGCAAGAGATCAAATTGCTTTCTGCCACCGAATTTTAGTTTAATGTTCTCCAAGGTAAGGAAACTGGGGTCTGTGTTACATGCTAATGAAAACAGCAGCTTTGGTTTGTTTATCTAAATACTTAAAGAGAGGCACCTCTTGCAGCCAAAATGTAAACAAAGCTTAAACTCTTTTTACTGCTTGGATACTTCCAGGCTACTAATACGGATTTTTTTTTAATTAAGTGCATTATACAGATTTTCTACATATACTTCCTGCTCGACAACCTACCTTTTCAAAGAAATATTTAATTCCTAAACCAATTATTCATAATTACACCTATATTTTCATCCCACGAACCTAAGATGACAGATCCCTTTCAAACCTAGGCTCAAGGGAAAAAAAATCACAGAGGGCAGTCAGAACTTTTGTCCTTGCAAGCCTGCCATTAATTTAGAGGGAAATAGGTTAAAATAAGGATTTCAAGAGGGTTTCACAAGAATTAAGAACAAGCAAAAGTTGGATTTCAATATCGAAAAAAACAAATCATCCACCTTGCCCCTCTGTCTTGTACCACATTTGCATACGCAAAAGACTGAAGCATTCATATCCAGCCAAGCAATTCACCTGATGAAGTTCTGAAAATGTACCTTTAAGGATGCCTTGCCTTTTATAATACAGGAATCTCTATACGCAACAACCTCCATTAAATAATGTTGCCAAACTAGCCACAGACAAATGAAAACACACCTTGCACCAGATGCCCATTTATGTGCTGAAAGACACAGCACGGGTACTGCACACCGAGCAGAGGCAGGGCGCTTTTCACACAGTAGTACCAGAAGGATGCAATAACATAAGGAGAAGAGGACACAAAGATACACACAACAGAACAAAACTGTATGAAGAACTCGAAACAAAGGTGGATGAGCAGAGATAAAGAGTTTTTAACTCTTGTAATTTGATTTTAAAAAATCGTAATTTGGCAGCTATCAGTATAAGGAGTGTGTTGAGTGCAATTCAAAAATGCTTATTTATCTTCAGTGCCCTGGTGCCACTTTCCTTATATTCATAAGCAGGGTACCTTTGTGTACCTAGGCTGATTTTCAATAGCTCTTCTGGAAAGCAGCAAATCCTAAATTAGAAACACGTAGTAAAACTTCGTAGGTTTAGTAGCCTAAAAATGCACTAGCTTGAAACATACTCCACCAATGTACTCCACTGCAGATGACTGCGTATTGAAATAAAGTCAAAATTATCCTGCTGGAGACTGAATGCTTCAAGGGATGCCTTATGGTGCCTGGGACACAAACGAGGGCTCCATTGGCCTGGCTGAGGACACCGGCGGTGCTGCTGCCTGTTCCGCCAAGTCCCAACAGGCTGTGACCGTACGGGAAAGCATCCCCAGCCCCTGCAGCCACTGATGAATTGCTCCTCCACCCCTCACTGCAAAAGAAAACAAGCCTCCAGAATGAAGGCTAGAAAGAGGTTTGAACTCAGAGAGTCTCAGGAACTGTGGTGCCTACAGTTGGGAAAGGAGAAATCCAAGGGATGGAGAGCGGCTGACCCTCAGCTGGGTACAGCTCAGGCACCGTAAGGCTCTCGTTCCTCTGTGAGACCCAAAAGAGCTGCCACAAAACGGCAATGATACCCCTACAATGCATTTCTGTTTCCCTCCTGTCTCCCCTCTCATAAAATCCTCATTATTTTTAGTTCTAATCTTTTTTTTTAAATAAGAAAACACTATTCATATTTTCACCTCCAAAATACTACAAAATATTGCGTGTGCATCTTAAAACCTGAATTAAAATAGGATCAACTTCATGTTAAGTTTCTTTTTATGGAATTGGCCTCAGACATATGTGGTATACCAAGCACAGCAGGAGCTTTATACAAATCTTTCTCTATTAGTTGATGAATTCCAGATTTGGCTGTTGTTTTTCTGGTCAGTAAGTAAATAATAGTAAATAGTTATGCAGTATGCATCATAAAGTAACAACTGGTAGGTCAAATATTTTTTACGGCAATCTAATACGGGGATGCCTAAAATTGTTTTTACCATCTGATGAATGTGCAGGATTAAATACGTTTCAGCAGCTCCTACGTTACGAGACTCCTGTCAGCTAGCATTGGGGTATGCTTCAGCCCAGGCCACCGTCTTGCAGTCTGATCTAAAGGTGGACTGTGGTACCCATTAACGGTTCTTCGGACCTCAAAAGGGCTGTGTACCAGTGTTGGAGTCTACCCTCACCGCCCAGGCTGCAGGATCCAGGTCTAGTTATCTCTTCAGTTTGGATGCACCGAAGTCTGCCAAGACACCAGTTTCTCAAAATATGAATGGGTACCATAAAATGTTTTGAAGTGAATGGCAATGAAAAAATAGCTGAAAGTTAATACGCAGTAAAAAATGTTTCCTATTAATGTAGCAAGAGAAGTGGACTTTACAGACCCTGAATAAGAGGTTTGAAGACTGCTGTTTACACTTGGTTTAGAAATTCATGACTATGAATAAAAAAAGAATAAATCACAGTGATTTAAGAGATTGGTCTGAGACACTGATTTGCTAAATCTTCACACTCACCTAAGGTTGCTTGTAACTTTGCAAGACATAAGTTTCTTTGTTTTAATAAAACTGCACTGCATAGCTGAAAATACATGCCAAATTTCCAACTTTAGCTCTGTTTAAGTACATACATGGCTTTTCTCTTGCTAGAAAAATCCATGTATAATACCAATAAATTTTCAAATAGCTGAGAACTAACAGTAATGAGAACTATTAGCAGTTAGAAAGCAGTGATGTCATTTAGCAGTCAACAAACATGAAAGTACATGTGCAGACATCAGTGGAAACATGATAACCTAATAAATAATAAAAATGGTGACATCCAGACTTTATATGGTTTCCACATATCAATGTGCCATAAGCACATAGGTGTCATTTGCTCAAGGGAATGACTCATTCATTTAGTATCTCCTTTAGCATATAAAAATGTGTTTCTTTCCCCCCATCCTAGAAGAACTCTATTAATCCACAGCATCCTTCCCTGCCTAACACCAAATGCAACAATGTTCAAATTAACATCTCTGCAGGGTGGATTCTACTGAAAGAAGTAGTAAAGCCAATAAATTTTGTTCACTTGAATGGATCTTGGATTAGCTCCATGATGTGAATATCCCAAAGCATTTACTCCTTACTCTGCTTGCTTTTTGAAATGTGCAAATGGATTCACAAAATAGAATTTAAAAAATAATGAATTTTGAAATATCCTTTTATGAAAGTTTGACAGAAACAGGTATGCTTTGAAATGTTCAAACTGATGTTGAACCTTTAAAACTGATTTATAATACCTGAACTCTGGTATTCCAGTCACAGATGGAATACCAGGTAAAGGTTAGCATCTTATTAATGACTGTTGGCTAACAGTTACAAGGAAAAATAAAATTTATGACAAGGTATTAATATTATGAGTAATTATACAGGATAATTATGAATTGGATCAATAAAGTGAAAGGAATATTTTTTCTTGTTTACCAGAAAAAAAACCAAATACCCCCAAACTGTTCCCAACTCCATGAATTGGCCTTAGCTTTTCAACCCATCTTACAATGCAACCCAAATAACTGTATCGGACATCATCTAAGAAAAATGAAGTAACTAACGGCGTCAGATTGGAACTGGTGCTTAAACTGTGCTACCGAGCATACAGAGTGCCGTTTCTCCCCTTGCAGAGCTGAGCACTGTGCTTAGGCTACTGTTCTCTGCTGCCTAAGGCCTGCTGGGATTCAGAAAACATCACAGCACCCACATCCTCATGCAAATGCAATTTGTTAGGGCCAGACACCGCATCTCTTGCAGCATAGCAAAGCCGCTTGGCCAGGAGAGGTGGAGAAGACTTCTGGATGGAGAGTAGGACAGTGTGGTGGTGAGCGTTCCCTCTTGCGACTCAGGACCTACCCGTAGGATCAAACAGCAGCCTTCACACCGCAGCTCTCGCTTCCTAAGTCGTATCGCTCTCCTCCTAGATGGCATGTGAATGACTCACTTTTGGGAGAAGCAGCAGCAGCAGCATGCAAGCACCTACATGAAGGGCTTGGGTTCAAATTTGAAACCTACCTCATGGAGGGGTGCAACTGCAGCTCTCATAAAGCACGTGACAGGAGAAACCTGCAACAGAATGGCACAGTATCTCCACAGTGCAGGTGGGCTGATGGATGGGATGGGATGGGATGGGATGGGATGGGATGGGATGGGGGTGACCAGAGGCACAGATTCAGGCCCAATGAGAATTTCTGCATCTTCCCTACAACGAGTAAAACCTGCTTTCAGTCTAGCTTTCAATAAGCACGGCTTATCTATTGCAACAAAGGAAGCATTTTCTGAAGAAACTGAACCTCTCATGAGATCATCATTTTCCTCACCTGCCATTTTCACAAATAGTTCTACAAGACTTTATCAATATGAATGTTATCAATGTGTTTACTAGAGTGTTCATTATGTTTGTCAGAGTGTTTGTCAGCGTGTTTATCAGAATTACTGCATATGGTGATAGTGAAAATAAAACTGTTTTTTTAAGGGAAAAAAAAACACAAAAAAGAGCTATTCCTAAAAAGAGCGTTTTCAAAATTTCCCATAACTTTTTTTTCAACCATTTGGGCTGAAACAAATGAAACCCTGACTTTCTGCAAGTCTAGAAAACATAAATACTGATTTACCATTTAAAATGTGTTCCTTTTCTTCACCTGCCTGCAATCAGAACTCTGACTTCGTTAGCTGAAATCTGCTAAATGCATCCCAATCATCTTTTCATTTGAGTGTTTCATTTCTTCAGTCTTGATCACTTTATCTGATTATTTCTCCATTTACATAATTCCTTGTTAGCTCTGGAAATTACTTTTCAGAAAATGTTTATCAGAGAAGTCAATGCATTGTCCAACACAGAGAAGCATAGAATCATAGAATCATTAAGG
>NW_009226843.1:737-1772 GCF_000690835.1 Fulmarus glacialis | reverse complement strand
TTCCACTTGGCACTCCTGCCTTTTCACTCTTTTCCCTCAATAAACATCTCCTGCATGGCACGCCTCCACTTCCTTTCTTCTCCCAAGGCTCTTCCAACTCCACCCGGCACAAAGCCAGGGCTCCAAAGGCCGTCGGGGTGGGTGGAAAACGGACACAAGACCTCTCCGACCAAACAGGCCACCACAACCAACACCTCCACAGACTGGCACCTGAGTGGCTTCCAGAACATGACACAAGCCCATCACTTGCCCAAACAAAGGCTTCGACATGACAACGCTCCCCTGCGCACGCCTCTCATGAAGTCTCCCCGTGCCAGCACACACTTGACTAACTCTCTTCCCCAGCATCACTCGCCGGCCCTCCTGCCAAACACAATCACAGAACCATTTCGTTGGGCAGGAACCTCTGCAGAGCCGGTGCTTCAACGCCCCCTGCTCAAGCAGGGCCAGCTACAGCAGGTCGTCCGGGACCATGGCCAGTCACGTTTTCAGTATCTCCAAGGATGGAGACTCCACCACCTCTTCCACTCTTTGAGCACCCTCACACTGAAAAAGGCTTGCCGCCTTGGCCCACGGAATTCCATCTGTTTTCACTTGTGCCCATGGCCTCTTGTCCTGGGAGTGCGCACTACTCAGAACCAGGCTCCCTTGACTTAATTCTCTGCCATCAGGGGTTTATACATATTTATGACAGCCCCTCTGCACACCATTGTCTCCTGGCTAAACAGTCCCAGCTCTCAGCCTCTCCTCATCGCAAGGGTGCTCAGCCCCATCAGAATCTTGGTGGTCCTGCACTCGTCTTGCTCCACTAAGTCCATGTCCTTCCTACACTTGGGAGCCCAGAACTGCACACAGCATCACAGAGGGGACCTCACCAGTGCTGACGAGACAGGAGGGTTCACCTCCCGTGACCTGCTGGCAACACTTTTCCTAATGCCACCCTGGAGACTGGTGGCCCCTTTTGCCGCAAGGGTTCATTGTCACCTCATGGTCCATTTGTTCTCCACCAGAACCACAAGGTCCTTCTCTGCTAAG
>NW_009226843.1:0-703 GCF_000690835.1 Fulmarus glacialis | reverse complement strand
CCTGGTGTGTGACTCCTCCCCAGAAACAGGACGCTGCATCTCCCCTTGTTCAACTCCATGAGATGTCCAGTACGTCCACTCCACTATGTCCAGTGCAAGGAAATCAGGTAGCTCCCTCAGCATTCGTGGGTTCAAACCATCTTTGCCCATGGACTTACTTACATCCAGTTACACAACCCCCCTTTCAGGGGGGGTGAGTCCACTAGCATTCCCAGCACAGCCCAGTATGCCTCTCGCCAGCCACGCACTCCAGCACCCATCAACACAGAAGCACAGATACCCTTCCGACCTCACCTCCTCTTCCTCACCAACAAGCACTGCTCGCACAGTGAATAACCCTCAAGACACTCACCTTCGCTGAATGTGGGCCGGTCTTGGGAGTCTGGATAGGTCCTCACTAAGTGGAAGCTAGCAAACGTTATTCCAATTTCTTAAAAGGGCGTGAGTGAAGAGCTAGGAAACTGCAGACCTGTTACTCTAACCTCAGTACCTGGAAAAATTATGGAGAAGATCCTACTGGGTGCTGTTGAAAGGAATTTCAAGGACAATACAATCACCAGGCACAGACAACACGGGTTCACTATGGGAAAGCCCTGCCAGACTAATTGGATATTCTTCTACGATAAGGTCACCCGCCTTGTGGATAAAGGGGAGGCCGTGGATGTAGTTTTTCCGGATTTTAGTAAGGCTTTTGATCCTGCCC
>NW_009226842.1:0-5416 GCF_000690835.1 Fulmarus glacialis | reverse complement strand
GGAGGCGCAGGTTTCAGCCGCAGCACGTCGTTATTTCCCTCAAAGTATCAATAGTTTCAGGGTTAAAGAAACAAAAGCTTTTTTTTGCTTGTTTGTATTTTTCCCCTCATCAATACTGGGGCCAGGCAGGCCACTTCCAGACAGTCCCCGGGGCCTACTCAGCTATTAAAGATAGAAATTATATCTTCATAACCCAGGATATTGCTGCTTGCTTATTTATGACTTGCTCCATTTCAAGAATATTTATTCTAGACAGGGAGCCTGATAATTTTCATCCAATCTACTTCTCATACCTCAGGGCAAAAGAATGGAACAGCTCAATTGAAAGAGCACTTTCCCTTTATTGCCAGGTAAGGGCAGCGCAAGCCGATCTCATTTCTGCCCTTGCCTCGCTAGCACCACTGGATTCGGCTCCTTTTTTTTTCTTTTTCTTTTCTATTTTTTCCTTTTTTAATTCATCGAGGAATGGCAGCCCACACAACCACTTAGAGGAAGTACTGCATAAATCCCAGTGCAGTAATTACCCATTTGGAAACATGATGCTTTATAGGAGAAAAGGCATCGTGCCAGGATGCTCAGCACGCTACTCCTACTCCAGCTGAAATCCTCCCAGGGCTTGTAGGCAACGGTTAGCGTCTGCAGTCACAGGCTAATAAAACTAAGCCATTGCAGCTGGGGCAGGAGAGCTGCAGCCCACAAAGCAGAGAGCTTCCGAGGTGGGAAAAAGCCGTTCACGGGTTACGGAGCGGAGGGAGGAACCAAAGGACCTGCAGCCACCTGGGAAACACGCGGGCACTGACCCCGGCTGGTGTGGGCTGGGGCTGCCTGGGTGCTGCGGGGTGCTGCGGGGTGCTGCGGAGACCGCGGCCATCCCCGAGCGATGCCCCGTAAGACGGCAGCACCCACCTCCCTCCGCCCCGCTCCAGCCAGGGAGCACCTTCCTCCACCTGCGCTCCTGCCTGCTGCGTGCCTTAAATGTCAAAGCCAATGAAGTGTTGAAAAGGCTTTATTGCTTTTTGTGAAGCCGATTAGGAATATCTTCTACTAGGTAAAGAGTAATATTGCAATATGAAGGATGGGGGAAGTTGAAGGCAGCCCTGTGTGAATTCCCCACAGAAACCTCTGTTCTTGCAGCCAGAACAGTTATCAAAAAGACAATTTAAGCAGGATTGCGCTCTAACTAGCTGGAGGACAGGGGAGCCGGCCCTGTACAGTAATCTTTCAGCCTGTAGTAAATGAAATTGCAAAAAAATCAGCTTTCCTTCCTGATCTGCAGGGGGTGAAGATGCCAGAAGGAATGGGGTTTTTTTATAACCATTAGCTCAACTCGGTGCTCCCTGCCAACGGCGTGAGCTGCCACAGCTGCCACGGGGCCGGCAGCCGCCCCGCGAGGATGAAGGCAGCTCAGCATCTTCCCTCCTGCTGTCTGCGGCTCGTCCGCGGCACTTCCCAAGCATCGCAGCACCCTGGGAGAGGATGGAGTAAACCCACAGTGTTTTGCCTCTACGGCTCCTGCCAACCCTACCCGTCCAAAAAAACCCAGCTGGGTGCAAAATGGAGACCCCTGTCTCCGTTGTTAGAAAGAAGGTCTGTGCAACCATGAGATACCCATGACCAAAGGGGTTTCTCGTCTGAGTGATGCCAGGTGAGACAGGCGAGGTTGTTATGGACTGGGGTGTTTCTGGGAACAGCAGTTTCGGAAAGCCACCAGGCATCGTGGGCTGAGTCACCTTTGAAAATCTCCATTTCTGGGGGGAGGAAGGCTTCTGCGGGGCCGTCCCTGCCTTGCCAGCATGAAGCATCGCGCGCCGGCGCTGCGGGACCCGCCATCGTCTCTCGGATGACTCGACGGCCACCTCGGGTGCCATCCTGTCTGCAGAACGATGCTGGAAAACCAAGGCAGGTTAATGACTCTGGCAGCCAGGGAGGACCAAAGGACCATGTGCCAGTCCTTGCTGTTAATGGTAATTATTTATGGAGCACCCTGAATTCACCCCGTGTTTTGGAACAGCAGCTCGATGGCCAAATCCAGCCCCTGGTGAGGTCTGTGGGAAGCAGAAAGCCATTTCCACCGGCTTTGATGGGAGCTGGACCGAGTCCTACAGCTCTGATGACATCCCCATGAATTTACAGCAAATGTTGCCATTAGAAAAATGATAGTTTCCCAACTTGAAATTACTTACAGACGCATCGGGGGGAAAATTCCCTCTGTTTATTCCTCGGTCAGGCAAAACTGAAAAGAAACCTTCTCCAGCTGAAATCCCCAGCCCACCCGTGGGACCTGCCGCCCCCAGCCCGCGGCACGGCAGCCACTTCGGTGCTCTGGTATTTACCACTGAAGAAAATAGCTGGGCTCAGATCAGAAAACGCTGCCTGCGAATCTGAAGGTCTTGCAGGTCAGCTTGAAACCTGGGTACGTGTGCCGCCTCGCCGGCCAGCAGCCCTGGTTCAACCCGGGCGCTCTCTGAAGCATCAGGGCTGAGCGCAGGGGGGAAAACGGGGCGATGTGGGTGCTGGCCATCTGTCTGTCCACCCCGGGGCCGCCCAATTGTACCACAGCAGAATTTTAAGAGCAATTATTCTATTGGAGCAATTAGTTAGAGCAAGGTGCGTGACTCCTGGTGCCTCTCAAACGGCCGGGCACACCCCATTCCCCTCTCCCCAGCTCGCAGCTGGGGCAGCCGGGCATCCCTCCGGGTATCCCTCTTTTTTGCAGGGAGAAGCCCCAGGGAATCACAAACTGGAGGGCGAGCACATGGGGGCTTCTCAGTTTCTACAGATTTCTGGCCAGCAAGTGACCGTCGCTGTTCCAGCCCTTGCTTTGTCGCCAGTGAAGGGAGGGACGCAGTTTGCAGGTTCTGCCTGAATTTGCAGGTTCTCGGCCCCTCCTTGGGCCCAGCTGCGTCATCCCTGCTGCATCCTTTAAAATGAAGAGTTTGGCTTCAAAGGGCAATTTCTCTGGATCTGATGCAAGAAAATTCCCTCAGTCTGAGGCAGCTCTGTGATTTGGGGCACAAACTGCTCTCTGGATCATTGCGCTCTGGAACGATGCATGGCTCGTGCCTCTTTTTTGCCTGCCCATTTAAACAGAGCGGAGACCCAGAGCCATCAATTACTCCTCCGGCAGCCCGGGGGGAAGGTTTCACCGCCCCAGCAGCGAGGCTGTGCCTCTCCTGGTTTCCTCCCCGCTCACCCTGCTGCTTGCTGCCTGCCCTGGTGATTTACTTAGCAGGATGATTATCACGGGCAGGCACGGATGTGCCGTTTATCCTCAAAGTGCTGCCGCGGCTGTGCAGATCCGCTGCTCAGCTCAGCTCATCTCACCGGCTGAGACCCTTCGAGGTGCGGTGGAGATCCCCTGGCCCAGCTAACTCTTGAGCAAAAAGCCTCGTGCATCCCTGGAGATGCACACAAGCAGTGGTCCCCCACCCCGTTCCCGCTGCCTGGGTGTCAGCAGCTCCCAGCGAAGCCCCAGGCTCCGGCCGTGGGCAGGGGACCCTGCTCAGCCTCTCCCCTCTGACCTCCCCTTGCTTGACAAATAACATCCAGTCTTCAAGGAGAGCAAAGGGGAATAAGTCTTTAATCACTCCTCTGCTGCACACACACAGTGTGACAGCGCGTTGGACTGTCTGCACTCCAGAAAGGGTCGTTTCGGTTTTCCCAGAGGTTTTCTCCAGCTGGTGGAAGCTGTAAGAGATCAGGTTGGAAGCATCTCTTAAAAGCGATGGAGACTGCATTGGTTTGTGCTTTTTTAGGGAAAGCTGGAAAAGGGTACTTGTTTTCCCACCAGCGAGCAGAAACCTTTGTCTCTGCTTGCTCTCTGCTCCCGGAGCTTTCCCAGGACAGCCAAGCCCACGCTGACGCTGCTGGGAAGTTTCCGAGCCCGGCCAGCAGACTCGCTCACACCTCCTCCAAAGGGAAACTCATTAAATTGTTGATCCAGGTATCCCTTATCCAGAATCTCACATTCTTATTAGAGGCATTAATTAAAACAATAGCAGATCAAAGCGCTCCAAAGCATCTCATTTTGGATGTTGCCTCCTCCTCTCCACGGCCCGGCTTTTGTTCTCGTCCCTTTGAGGTCAGCAGCGTCGTTATTGCACCAGCACCATCCCAGGGCAAGACGGGCACCAGGAGCGTCCGAGCATCTTTCTCCAGCTGAAGGAGCCTGACAAAGGGCACGAGGGTGACCTGTTCCCGCACACGCTCTGGGAAAAGCATTTCCTTCCTCCGGGCGGGTGAATTTTTCCCAGCAGCTGCCTGGACGGGAGGTGCTCGCGCAGAGCCGTGCTGTTACAACTCCTCCCCGCAGCTCAGAGCACGGCAAAGCACCTCGTCCTGCACGGCCAGTTTAACAGCAGCCCTGATAGACTCCACGTTCGTCCTTGACCGGCAATTAGCAAGTGCTTGGTGTGATGGGCATCTCCTCTGAACTCCTCTTCAGGCCCTTCCAGCTGCTGCTTATTAACGTTTGTGAGCACAGCTAAAGCAGAGGGCAGCCTGACCCGGGGAAATCTGCAAGCTTTTATTAACGCTGCAGATAATTACATTTAATAAGGACACTAGCTTTTCCCACACCAGATAGCTGAACCATCAATCTTCCCTTTAATAATAAAACCCTCTCCAACTCATTTACATTCATTGTTCCTTTTGCAACACAACATTACACACGTTTTATCACCCCGGGATCTAAGGCAGCCATCTCACATGGCGTGTTGCAGGAGAAGTTCGCACGGCAGCGTGGCCACGGTCCCCGTGCCACGGGGGGGGCCGGCGTCCCCGGCTGAGCGCGTCCCTGTCCCCATGCCCAGGGTCTGGCAGCTCGTCACCCAGGGAGCCACCTGAGCACACGCATCTTGCAAAACTTCACAATAGCTCTGTGGCTTCGTGGCCTCCAGAGCAATTACTCGCCTGGCGTGAACCCGCACCGCAAGGATTGCATCTTCATAGATGGGTCTTTACACGAGGATACTTATGAGCATGTACTTTTAAGGCAGAACTGATACGATTTTTAGAAATAGAAGTAAATGCATTTTGTGTGTGTGTGTTGGGAAGCACAGTGTCTCTCAGGAGATAGGAAAAATAATGTATAAATGAATAACAGTGCAGCAAACATTCATCTTCAAAGCTGAAATTGGAGAGTGAAGCTGAGGGTATTATAAATCCTATTTTGCTGCTGCTTCGCTCTTATTTGGTTTTGCCAGCTCACACCAGGACAGATATTTCAGTGCAGTTTTCCCTCCCCGACACTCCTCGCTGCACCGGTGCTTCCCGAGGGTGGGCAGCAGCCCCGGCCGTGGGACACGGTGGTAGCAGAGGCCACTGCTCTAACTGGCCTTTAAATCTCTTCTCCCGGCCTGGAGTGCTGGAAAACACCCATCTTCTGGGCGCAGGGGGGCCGCCGGGCAGGCGCGGG
>NW_009226841.1:55708-62328 GCF_000690835.1 Fulmarus glacialis | reverse complement strand
CGGGAGCCGCGGGCAGCGCCCGCCGAAGGGCCGGGAAAGGCAGCTCCGGCCCAGGCAGCGTCCCCTGCTCGTACCCCGCTCCCTCCTGTCAGCTGGGTGCCGGGGGGAGGGAGCGTCTTCTCCTGCCAGCTTCGGGGCTCTCCCGCGCTTTCTTTGGGCGGCTTTGGCTTTCTTTCCTCGGGATACACAGCTATCTACCAACTGCAGTTGGAAGGGAGAAGGGAGGGCAGCGTTAACAACAAAGCCCAGCTCTCCTGTCTGCGCAGATACGCGCAGAGTCCTCTAAATATGTGGTTGCTGCGAACCAAGTGACATTTACATGATTGCTCAGGCTCTCACAGCGCACTGTTACGGGTCTGCTGTGAGGCATGCTGGATGTATTCCTGCCCCTGAGGATGGAACGCGGGCCACTTCAGATTTTCTTTCACTGGGTCACTTCAGACTCTGCAGTTCACAGTCAAAGAGTTCCCCATCTGCCCTTCACCCACCCAATTCTGCAATCACTTCCAGATGGGCAGATGCTCATGAAGGGCCCCTTTGATTTCAAAAGGTCTCTCTGCAAACACAAAGGTCACTGTGGCAGCAGGATCAGGGCCTCAGAGAAAGAGCTTTGCAAGGAGAAGCACAGAAATAAATAGAAACAACCATTTAAATCCACACTTCCAGGCAAAGAGATCACTCTCATCCAAGTAGTGCTTTTCATAGGACCTCACACAAGTTTTAACCCTAAATTTTCACAGCCTCCCTCAAACAAATCATCTCCTTGAAATACTTCTCAGGACAATAGCAGTGCTAAAAATAAGAGCCAAAGAGAAGAAAAAGTTAAGAGGTGCAAACAGGGAGAAAAAAAATGGCTCAGCTCAGATACAGAAAGAGAGAGAGGGCCTACAAGGTAGAAACCCACAGGAAGACAGTTCCTCATGACAAAAGCTGCAAAGGAGAAGGCCCCGCTCACAGTGTATTTATTCAGGGGAAATTATGCAAAAAGACAGGAGGACCACAGCAGGAAGGAAAAGTGCCATGAGGTCAATGGGCACAAATAACCCTTGGAAGACTTCCAGTCCAAAGGGCCATACTCACTTCTTGGCCCAAATTGGGAGTCAACTTCCCTGTTGCACTAGGGTTACTTCGGGTCCATCAGCTTGCAACTGAGCCGCAAGCACCAGAGCACAGTGCGGGCCCGTGTCCGTGCTGGAGAATAAAGGATAAAGGGAGATAAGGCTGCACTCCCTGCAGCTCTACACGCTTGTGGGAACATGCTCTCCCAGCTGCAGGTTTTAGCAGTGCCCACTATGTACCCAGATCCTGGGGTGCATGAGGTAATTCAGGACTGTCCTTCACCGTGTTGCCAAACTAGCAAATTGGCTTGGAGTAAATGGTAACATTTTTCTTCTGGTACCCCTCCCTAGAGCAAAGGAAATCAGAAAGCAGGTTGTCTCGGAGAGCTCTTTCCAAGGCTCAGCACCTTGCCAGGAATTGCAGATTGCAGTTTGAGCAGAGCACAACTGAACCTTGACTCTGACCTGGGAATGGTAGGTTTGATCCCAGTCCCAAAATGAATGGACACACAGACAAGAAATACTGGGGAGTGGGGAGGGCATTCAAAACACTGGCCGGCAACAGAATTAAAGAGCAAGTTGCTCTTGCAGATAGCAGAGAACAGAAAAGTAACCAGGAGCACAGGAGAGAACTTTGCTGAGATTTGAAAAAGACTGAAAGCTGACAAGCAAAAGGGACAACCACTGCTAGTCAGCATCCCAGCAAGAGACACTTGAACACGTTAGTGGTGGGTGGAGAATTACTGAAGAGCAAGTACAGCTCAAAGACTTTGGGACAGGTCTGAGTGGCCGAACCAATTCTTTACTGGTGTCAATCAGCCTCTTCTACCTTTGCTGTTTGCTAATACGGGACAGCTCTTCATGCATGTAAGCTCTTTTCTGAGCTGTAGGAAAGGTGAAACATGCCTTACAGTTCGATGTTCCCACTGCAGGATCCATTGCTGAGTTGCATTTAGTTTTACTGAATGTTAATGGTCTGGGCCAAGAGTTTCTGGTATGTGTGCACACTGCAGTCTTTTTACTGGGAGGAAACTTCCATTAAAATACCTCAGCCATGTTTGAGAACAAGGTTAAGGAAAAAAATATGCTGTTAAAAGAAAACACTCTCTGCTGTGCTTTGTTGTGAAGTTCCAGCAGGACAGTGCGTGGGAGCAGGGGATTACAATCTGACATGGGGTTTGCCTTGGTGCCTTAGATGCATCCTTTCTCATCCCTGGGGAAAACCACTAATATTTGGCTAAGCTACAAATCTTCATTCCCTCTTCCTCACCTCAAAACTTCATTTACAGAAGCTCAGTGTCATATCGGCACCTTGGAAAACCAGGAAAGGATTAATGCCCACGAAGACCTGGACTTAAAGACAGACCCTGCTGTAAAAGCTTAGAGCCTTAGCAGGTGAGGGAAAAATAGAAGCAGAGAGTGTGAGAAGTCCTATAGCATCCCACACAGGGCTCTGTAGGTAAACTACTTGCAAGAGCTCTACCTTCCCTGCATGCAAATTTACCAGGCAAACAAAAATGTTTGCAGCCACCCCGTCTTCACCACTTAACCACCCACTTGCTGTTGCGTGCATGCTGTCAAGCTGGATGATGCATAAATACCTGTACCATCCTCTCCCTTCATCCATTCCAGGAAAACATCTGCCCTGTTCCCCCCTCCCCAAAAAATCCTTTCCCCTCTTAGTCCAAAATCAGATTGCTGCAACTCTCTTATGCAGTCTAGGATGCTTCCTGCCCAACCCCCTGAGCACAGGAACGTTTAAGACCAAAGAGAATGAAGGCCCTTTCCCCTTGCTGTTTCTCCCCAGTGTGAGTAATCAGTCAGTACTCTAGAGGCCATTAGCATCTGAAGTTTACCCTCCCATGGAAGAGAGAGCAATAATTACTGCTACTTTCTCATCAACTTACAGTAAGACTCTGTGGCCAGTTTTCTTATGAGCATGAAACCAAGGCATTTAAAACACCACAACAACAGTACCACCAATACATCAAAGAGCAAGGGTGTTTGTTGTGAATGAGCTGCTTATTCCGAGAAGTAATCTTGGTAACTCAGTAGAGAGCTGAGCTGTGCAAGGCTGGGCAGTGGGAAAGAGCAGCTTGCTGAGAACTGCTCTGCTGCCAGCAGTTCCTCTGCATCCCTCACCTTTGGAGGGCCAAGAGACACACCTCCCATCCTCTGTGGCAGAGAGAAAGCGAGCCCTGCCTGTGTTGGGTGACTGGAGGGCTGCAGGGGGCTTTCATGCAGGTGCAGCACTACACCTCTTCCAAATCTCTGCTGATCTTAGTCCCACACAACTCTGCTGTTGCAGAAATAAGCTTTATCACTGCCAGAATGGTTCCCCTCAGACTGCTGAATCAACAGCCACAGTGGTTCCCAAGAAGCTCTAGGTCCTTCAAATTGTCCCTGCTTCTTCAAAAAGGCCTCTTGTTTGCCATTTCAAGTTGCCTTTGCCTCTAGCATCATGCACTCTGCTGAACAGAAATTCAGTGCAGAAGCCACCAAGCAGCAAGGAAGCTCTGGCTGTCAGGGAAGGCATACATCCAGTCAGGGCACCCTCAGCAGGTCGGTTCCATACCCAACTGCTGGGGCCCTAAGAGCAACAAGAAGCCTTAAACATCCAGCCTCAGCCCTTCCCCTGCACCACCTCTGCCCTGGCTCCACTGCTCTTTTTAAGCAAAGACCCTGGTCCCCAGCCCTTACCTGAGCTCCACTGCAGGTAGGACTTCTTCAGCTTGACTTGTCTCCTCAGCATGACCCTAAACCTGGCTTATCATCTCACGCTTGTCTGGTGCTCACTGGACTGTTGGCTGAACCACTTATCCCCTCTAAGCCTGCTCCGCTCACCCTGCCCAGGACCATGCCTGTGCTGGCAAAGGTGCAGCCTTGTCCCACTCTGTTCATCTTCTCTAGTGGGGCAGCCCCCCCCCAAGTGCTCCACACAGCCAGCTCAGAGGAGGGCTGTGGGGCTAGTAGGAAGAGAATGTGTGGGCTGAAGCCCAGGTGAGGCTCGTTGGGGCAATTAGTGCCTGCTGGTGTGCTCAGGGCCCTGACACTAAGTCTTTTCCAAGGCAGAGCTCAAACAAAGCACTGATGTCAAGCCATATTTCTTTTAAAGTGATTTATTGGGCTGTGTCTAATGAACTGTACACAACACCCTTGCCCTTGCTTGGTTAAGGCATGGAGGAGATGGATGGAGCAAGCATCAAAGCTGGTGCATACACCTGTTTTGTCAATGCAAGAGGTTTAAGACTAGATTACGCTCATTTGTAACAGACCAGGATCGCCCAGAAAGTGCAATGGAAAAAGCAGGATCCTGACCCTGCTGAAACTGGAAAGCGTGATGTGCTTTTGGATGGAGGTAGAAGAGGGGCTTGAGAAGGCTCCCCCGTGCTCGTGGGGCAATGCATTTCTCTGGGAGCTACTCACAGCACACTCACAGCTCTGCAGGTCCTTTTTGCAGCACTGTCAGCAGGGAAAGCACTGCACAGCTAGCCCATCTCAGAAGCTGCAGAGCTGAGCAGAACCCCAGGAAACATCCTGTCACTGCAGCCTCAGGCCTTGTGCCCTGATCAGACTGCTAATCTAGCTAGCAGACCCCGAGAGCCATCCTTTCTCCCAGCCTTCGCCGGGCAGCTTGCCTGTGGTTTACCAAGGCTTTCCGTCCCCTGCCCTGGCCTCATCAGGTTTATTTCCCTTGCTGGACTGAGGAGAGCTGTGTGTGCACTACTAAGAGCCAGGCAGGCTGCTTCCAGCACTTTGGCTAACTGGTTGCACAGACACAGTTCAGGGCAGCAATGTGAAGGCAAGGGGAAGGAAAATCAGACTTTTGGTTGTGCTCTGAAAACCCACTCAGCAGTTGTCCACAACAGCCTGAGAGATCTAACTCTTGAAAATGAAAATCAACCAAGAACAAGCTTCTGCTGCCCGTTCAGTCCCCGAGTTTCTCATCTTATTTACACTGGTGTTAATCTCAACTCAATTGGTGTAACTGAGGTCAGGGATCAGACCCAAATGTTCTACCTTGATCTCTTTAATCTTCCATCCTTCATTTTCATGCCAAACTCTACTTTTAAAGCTACATGAAAGAATCATCAGTGCTTTTGAAGGATTCAATCAGTGCAACTATTTTGGGGATCTGAACACATAAAAACCACCTTTTTACTATTGTTCACAGCACTGCAGAACTAACAGAGCTCTAGGAGAGTTAATTGGATTTTTTTTTTTACTCTCCCAGACCCCCAACTTGTTGACTAAATCCCAGCTATTATCAGGAATATTACTACAGAGGACCTATGGCTTGATCTGAAGCTCTGGGAAAGGATTTGTGTTATGGTGTTCAGTAGAGATCTTATGTTACAGAAGGGAATCAAGCTTCAAGTAATTTTTCATTAATTAAAAACTATTGAGCATCCCTTTTGAGTGTTCCCTGCTGCCCTTCCTGAATGCCCTCCTTTTCTCAGCAATTACATAAAACAGGCTTCTGAATGGTGTTTAAAAACAGCTTTACTGTCTTAAAACAATGCCTAGCATCTCCCATCTCTGACCTGTTTACCACCCTATTCTCTGTCCTGGGCAATTAAAAGGTTGAGCAGTACAGCAGCCTGGGTGTAATTAAATGAGGAGGCCCCAGTGGCAGAGCACTGGGAGGTTAACTGAGCGCTCAACCTCTATGGCCGATGCAGACTCTCTTCCAGAGATGCTGATGTCCTGATTAGATGAACATTAATTGAGATACCATGCTCATTTATGCAGAGGCTGGATACAGCTGCAGGGAGGATGAGAAAGGCAGAGGAAGCGGGGAGAAGAGCAGTCGGAGTGGTTCTTGGCATGTGCAGGAGGGGTTCTGCCCCTTTTCTCCTGGGTAAATTCATGGGAAGAAACTCTAGAGCATGAGCCTGCTCCTGCCATGTCCATGTGACCTGGTTCACAGCTAGGGTGGAATAAGGAAGTGCTACGAAAATAATACCCTTGAAGCCACACCACGCAATACACACCCTCACAGGGGACCTGAGGCCCTAAGTGAGAAATCCTGAACCGTGGGAGCCAGTGGAGACCATCCACTAACAGCAGTCAAGATCTGGGCTGCCCTTCCTTAGAAAGGCCGTGAGAGCTGGAAGGATCACGTGGAAAGGTCTGGTCTGTCTGAAGGAGAGACTTCAGAGTTCATGCTGATGGTGTAGATTTGGGAGCTACTAGGAAATGCTTGGAAAATCTTCCTTGTGGCCAACAGCTCCTTACATGAGTAATAGCTGCTTTTGTGAAGCAGGCTCACGACTAAGCATTGGCTGTGGATGCCTTCTGCAGAAGACACCTCTTGGTGTGGGCCAAAATACATCACACTGCAATAGGAGAGTAGGATTTAGTATTTTTGTGGGTCAGACCTTCTCTCACGCTGAAGGTTTGGGCAGGCTTCCCTTTTGCTCCAGCTTCTGTCCTCTGCTGGGGGCAGAATAGAAGTTGTACCCAAAGAGTTGAATTCACACCCCTTTTGTGTTTAACTGGTCTAAACGGCAGGGCAGGCTGGGTGCCCCTTACTTTCTCCTGCTCCAGGCTTTTTCTGTC
>NW_009226841.1:49652-55677 GCF_000690835.1 Fulmarus glacialis | reverse complement strand
TCTTTCCCTTAACATCTGGATTCAACTATGAAACAACAGGCTTTCTGTAACACATTCCTCGCCTCCCTCACAGCTTCATGCCTCATAGGGTTTGTCCTGTTCAGAGGGAATAAACACAAAGAGGGGGAGGTCAGAGAGAGACAAAGACAGGGCAGGACGAAGGCATCGGTAGGAGAAAAACTTTTTTCTTTTCCTTTCCTGAACCCAGCTCTTGGCCTGTTTGACATAGGCTCCCAAATGCTGCACAAATACAGGCATCCCATTCAAACCCACTGCAAAAGTCTTCTGAAACCATCCCATGAAAGCTGCCCTGCAGTAATCACAGTGAGCAGAAGGGAAACCTTCCTGCCATTTCCAGGGATGGGGAGGACGTGCAACCCTCTGCACTGCTGACAGGCTGCTCTTTGGTTAGCAGGTATCTCACATAGCCAAGCCCCAGGTACCCTAACGCTACAGCTGCATGAGTGGCATGTCTCGTAAGCTTTTAATATCCCTAGACACACAGTAAGCTCCAGTGTCATGTTTGTTTTGGGAAAGAAGAGATTAGGGGGTTGGTTTTGTCTGCGTGAGACCTCTGAGTGAGCGCAGCCACCCCTGCCAAACTGAGTGCTGATGGCTGAAGGTCTTAATAGAAATTAATGTCCATCAGCTCAGGCCTTCAGTGGGTTTAGAGATAAAACTGGGTAAGGTCTGGGAGCAGTGGTCCACTTAGCCCCCTGTCCTGCCCTCCAACAGAGCCCCGAATCACATATTTCCAAGAAAGCAACCAAATATCCTGCTGTGAACATCTGAAATAAGAGTCCTGAGGGACACCTTCTGACCCGTCTCAATCAGAGGTTGGCTTTCGCCCTGAAGCACGTGGATTTAAATCCCTTCTAGCTGATTTCTTATGATGTGATCAGAGCTGGACAGGAAATACAAAGCCAGGTCCTCTGTAGCTGTTAACTGGAAGAGCAGCTTTTCGGAGCACTGCTGCTTTCCTCCTGCTGTGGTCTTAGCTGGGGTGTCGAGGGACAACCTCTTGCACTGGAACTTCATGTCCTGCAAGACTTCAGCTCAAAACGAGGAGCGAGGGGTCATGGCCTCGCCATGGACAGGCATAGGTACCTGCTCCCTTCGCACAATTATGGTCTTGGGGACACCAGCAAGAAGGAAATAATAAGGAGGGAGATGCTACTATGCCTGAGATTGCCAGCTCTGAGCTCTCCTTAAGATATTTGAGTATTTTTCTGGAAAAAGGAAAGTGGAAAAGGAAATGCTACTGCTCCCTCAACACCCAGTTGCTTCATGCTTAGGGCACTTGCTTGGACAGGGAAAACCCAGTTTGGAGCCTACATCACCCAACTGGACACTGATCCCGGTGTCTTGCATCCTGGGAGAGTACAGTCCTGGGCCCCCGCCACGCTGGGAGAGTGTGCTCAGCTTCCCTGTGATGGTGTGATATTTAGTGTACAGGAGAGAAAGGAATAAAAGTGCTGTCTCATTAACTGGACTCCCACCGGGTACTCTGAGGAATCCAGTCAGTGAGATGATCTCCACTATGTTCCTGCTGGTGCTGACTTGGAAGAGGTTAATTTAAATCAGCACAGTTTATTCTGGAATGATCCCAGTGGAAATTAGGGGGGTGGGAAACAGGTGGTGAGTTCTTGCTTCATGTATCTAATTGGGAAGCTGACCAAAGTCTAGATAAAGCAACATCAGTGTTGAGTTAAGCAATATCCTTTAAAACAAAAAGGATGTGAATCTCCTATGCAAGACAAGCCTAGTAAAAGAGATATTATAAATCTAAGTGAAGCCCTCAAATTCTAAAGGGATATAAATCTAATTAAAGTGATATAAATCTAGCTGAAGAAATACACTGTAAATCCAGCCAAAATGATATCCATCTAAGGAAAGCAATGCAAATGCACTAGAAACACCATAAATAAAATCAAAGCAATATATAAGATGTAATGGAAGCAATCTGAAACCTAAATCAAGTGATATAAATATAACAGAATGATATAAAACTAATTAAAGTGATTTATAAAATGGACATTTCGAAAGAGTCACGTCCCACAGAAGATGAGAATAGCTGAAGAGGGGGACCAGGATAGGTTTATGTGCAAGAAAAACATCTGCAGCTACAAAGAATAAAACAAGGTTAATTAGGTGCTGTGCTTCAGGGCAATCTCCACTTGCAGAAGGGGTCAGGAAAGCTGCTCTTATTTGAGTACAACACTGAGTCACGGTCGCTTCTGACCCACGTTACATGAATGGCAAGAAAGCAAAACGGGGACGTTTGCGTGGGGTAAATGTAACATAGTGAAGATAACGACAGCACTGCTCGGGGGAACCCCAGAGTCTTCCAGCCCAAGGTCCTGGGAGCTTTGGGGGATACTCAGTTAAGCAGGAGTTCGTGGGAATGAGCGTAATCCCCGCATGGCTGAATGCACTCATCCGACTCTATTAGACCTGACGCAGCAATGCGGGCTGGGAGAGCCAGACCCATGTGGAGGGTCGACTCTCAAAGCAGTTAAGAGAGATCAGAATCAATTTAAGCCCAAAGCAAAAGGTAGGCACATTTCAGCCATACTTTGCAGGGTGCAGTGGTGCTGGGTGCACAGTGCCAGCAGCGGTGGGGCCAACACTCCGGAGCCATTAGCGTAGCGGGAAGGACGAGCTGTCGGGTGGTTAGTGGCTTCCCCCCCTCCCCTAACCTCCCAAGGGGTCCCGCTCCCCTACAGACAGGGGGAGCACAGTCCTGTCTGAAATTTCTTCCCCAGGGAGGCTCATTTCCATTTCAAATTTTCCCATATACAGTGAAGCAACAAAAAGAAAATGAAGTATTTGGGGATTTTTTCCACTTCAGTTATGAGCCATGAACCCCTCCTTCCCCCTTTGCCTCCCACGTTTAAAGGCAGAACTGTCTCAAATCTGTGTTTGCAGAGGGAGAGAGCAGTTAACATTTTTCTCTTAAACTGGAAAAATCTTGTTGGTGGTTTCAATTTTCATCCACATAAAATAAATGCGTAAGGATCTTTTGGTTTTCATTTAAGTGATTTAATAATTGACCTAATATGACCACAATACAAATAATTAATAAGGCTGTTGCTTGTCTTTGGAAAAAAATCAATTTCAGAAAATAGTCAGATCTGCTCAAAATTCTGTCTTCCTTTAGCTAAAAGAAAGCTCTTCCTTTTCATTCTGAATAATAAAATGTCCTCAGTTCAGTTTACAATTGAGCTTTTCCCTTCCAATCCTATTCCAAAGCAAAGTGCCATATGTTTTACACTTAGGATTTCAAAATTTTCTCGTGCTTGAAAGTCATTTGGCATTTGAGCATCTGCAGTGGTCTCAATTTCATTTTTCCAGAATAGAGGAAAATATCTATTTTGTGGAAACTTACTGAAAAGCAGCAACCCCCTCCCAAAACCCCCAACCCCAAAAACATTTCTAGCAATGGTTAGAAATCAGCCTGGAGGAAAATGCAAATATTTTTCTTGCAGATTTAGCTGGAAATGTTTCCTATGCTTTCTTGGAACATAAATGCAAAATAAGGCAGTCTGTTGAACTGACGAGCCCACTAAATCAAATAGTTTAAAAAAAAAAAACCCAGTTAACCAAAATGTCTATTCACTTCATCTATAGACAGATGCATTGCATTCTGTGTCACCTAATCTTATGTGGTCTTTAAAGCTCATTAGAAATAAGCTTGTAAACTATTATATTATATTATATTTATTCTTCTCATCAAAGCCATAGAGGGGGTCTAACCGTGGGGATTGGCTTGAAACTGGGTTAAACAGCTGGGGATGACCAGGGGAGAGTGACTGAATAAGCCACCCTTAAAAGCTGTTTGTAGCACACCTCTGTTTTAAGATGCCTCCAGCAAAACCTCACAGAGCTCGTTACCTGGAATCAAGGAGGTGGGCAGACATTCAGCATCACTGAAATTCAAGCCTGATTTATCCCAAGCTAGAAGGAATGAGATGTGACACTTGGAATTAATGAATGAGCTGGAAATTGGAAAATAGGTCTGGTGACTAATAGCTAGAAGTTACACACCAAATCCAGAATGCACTCGCAAGAGCCCTGCTTCCCACAGCGGCACATCAATGCCTCCTGCTTTCCTTTGGCTGTCGGTAACCCTTCTAATTATTTGAAAACAGCAGTAAGCCTCAGCTAGAGTCTATCATGAGGGAATAAATCATACAGGTCACTAGAGTTATCCTTCTGTGCTAGATTTGTATAATTTTAGACTGAGAAGGATTTTGCCTCAGCAATTAGTTCTACCCTGAAATCAGATGTGAGGGCCAGTGACAGTGCTAGTCCTTGTGAGCATGGGGGCCAGGGTCTGGCTCTGGGGATTTCACAAAGTGCAGATACAAGCTGGATCCAGCCCTGGGACTTAGTGGAGATTCACAACCAGGCTGTTTCTCATCCTGTTCTTTTGCCGAGGTGGTTGCAATCGGTATTGAATTCAGACGCTGAAATACTTGTGGTGATACAATCAGCAAACAGAAGCCCTAAAGCCACGGAACACTCGCTCTGTACTGTCACTAAAACTTTTCCAGTGGCTACAGGAGGACGAGTGCTGTCCAGACCAGCCTGAAACACAGTGAAGGCACCTTGGTGCATCGTGCACCGTATGTGCAGGCATGAAAAAGCCTACGATAACCCAGCATGCTTTGAAAAATGATGGGGACTGATTTAGGATAGGGAACATCGCTGGTTATTATAGCAGGGTAGAAGATGGCGTTGCAATGACGTTTGAAGAAGGACAAACAAGATTTTACTCATGGTCGAGTGCTTCTGGGGTTGAGGCTGTGTCTTTGTGCTGCCTGTTGACAGCACCTGGCCAGTGAGATCCTGGCACTTACCTGAGACGCCCAGGTCTTGCTGCAATAAATGTAGTAAATGATTAAATTATTATCCAACCTGGAGAGACAGATTTAACAAGATAAGGTGAAAGTAGAGAAACTTGGTAGTCTGTCAAGAAATGAAACCAAAACTCAAAAGCCAGGCTTGGTGAATCTAGAGCAGACTAGTTAGAAGGTCCAAGCCAGGAGTTTATTCCCGTGAAGGACCTGGGGTGGTGGCTGGCTCTGGGAGCCAGAGCAGCACAGCTTATACAGGCACCTCTTGAACTCAGAGGTGAGGAATACAGTCACAAAAAGGGAACAGAGAACCATGGCCACTTAAGGAGTCTAGCAATGATATCTATGACCTTTAAAAGCATGAGGACCTCTTTTGGGTGACATCTTTTGCCTGCATAGCCTGTGCTGCTTGTGGTGGAAAGGCTCTGCAGCCCCCTGCTTCCAGCCCAGCATGGCAAAGGACAGGCTGCCATGCTCCCTCCTGGAGACACACTGTTTACCTCTGAGTCTGGGGACGACACGGTGGTTGAGCATAAGTTAGAGCAATGTGGAGGCTGCGCCACCTTACATGGGGGCGAGGGGCAGCTCCATGTCTGCTTAGGAAGGCAGATGAAGACAAACATTACCTTTCTTTCCTCCCCAGGGAAGGCTGCAAGCTCCCGTGCAGCAGGGCTGTGGCGACGGGCCTGCCAGCACCCAGGAGGGGTGTCACCTCCCCCCAGCTTCCTGAAGTGAAGCCAGCGGCAGTCACCCCACGTTGTGGGCTTCAGTGGAGGAGAGGGAGGGGTAGAGCTGGTTCAGGTCCAGGTCATGGTGCTAGCTTCACCAATTCATCACAGCTCTTGACTAACGCTTGTTGTAAATCTTTGCTGGGTGCTGCCAACAAGCCATCAAACTCGAGATGATGGAAAGAAATCCCCCCTGTGCCAGTTCCTGCAGTCGCTCCTGCAGCTCCCAAACCCTGCTGCTGCTTTGGCTCCAGCTCCCGGGTGCTGTTATCCTGATGCGTGGCTCCTGGAAACCCTCCGTCGTCTCTATCTTCCTAGCTCAAGGTCCTCCTGCCTGATGTCCCTGCAGGCAGCGAGATGGAGGCAGGCCAAGGGACAATCTGTTCCTCATTGAGGTCATCCTGCAGCTTGCTGCTGATGTGGCGTTTGGGGGATGGA
>NW_009226841.1:49157-49621 GCF_000690835.1 Fulmarus glacialis | reverse complement strand
AAAAAAAAAAAAAAAAAAAAAAAAAAAAACTCTGTTCCCCGCCTGGCTTCAGTTCAGCACTGCTGGGGGACTGATAAAGCGTGAGAAGCACAAGGCCAGCAAAGGAAACCTAACTCTCCCAGGTAACCCTTTACACCCCCACCATCCTGCTCCCAGACCAGTGGCTAAAAACCACGGCACCTCACCAGCTGGGCACAGTACCAGGACTTTAGAGGAATATTTTCCATTTCCCTAGGAGGTCTTTTCAAGGTCCTTTTCTGTTTTTGTCTCTCCCTCAGTTATTTCAAGAAGGGGCTTCCCCCTCCCCGCTCCCAGAGGCCCCCCCATGCTGGGAAGCTCTCCTTCCCTACAGCCCAGCTGAGCTGCTGTGTCATTTTAATGACCCGGCTTTAAGTGCAGCTGCCGAGCTCAGACAGTTTCTCGGATTCTGGTGAAAAATCACACCTATCTAGAATTTCCTGTTG
>NW_009226841.1:38955-49123 GCF_000690835.1 Fulmarus glacialis | reverse complement strand
GGAATGCAAAAGCTGAGAAGCTTTCAGAGCTGGGAAGTTTTTTCTTCCCTGCAGTGCATCAAAGGCAAGATGCTTCTGCCTTCCCTTTCTGTGGCACATGGGAGAAATCAGCAGCATCTTTTGAGAAGCTACCTGTTCCCAAATCCCAGAGCTCCCAACCCTCCCTCCTGAAAGAACTGGGCTCTGAATTTCAAATACCCCAAAATCCGACGAGGTTTGGCTCGAGCTGTTACTCTAGAGTTCGGGATGCATCTTTCAGTCATGCTGTGGAGTAAAACCAGAACCCAGCCTATTAGATAGTGCTTCATGGAAGCAGAAAAGTGTGAAAGAAAACAGAAAGGGGGCATGAGAGCTGGACTGAGGCAGAGCTACCACTGGGAAGACTGGGAAGTCCCCTTTGTTTGCCCAACACACTGTGACATGAAGCTCAGAGCTTGGCTAAGCACAAAACAAGATGGTCCTGCTTGCAGCTGCCCTGCCAACCAGCTCCAGGCTGGGCAGCCCGCGAGTCACCGAGAGTGCCAGGCCTGAGAGAATACATCACACTTTTTGTGGGGTGCTGCTGCAAGGAAGTCTGCAGCCCAGAATTAATTGAGCGGCTCTTAGTGCTGCAGGAGAAATCACATTATATTTCCTTCACAGCTCTTGGGGCAGGATTGCAAGAGAACAGGAATCCCTGACTGGGATGGAGCCACAAAAGGGTCAGGGCAGCCTTGTCTGTATTAGCAAGAAAAGAGATACCTTTTGCTTGAGATAAGAGGCACTAACCACAGCAGGAGGGAGGCAGAGCCTGGCACTTCGTGCTCTGCCTGTTCAGAGCGGAGGCAGGAGAGCAGAAGCTCACTAAGCACATGCTGTACCCTGACGGAGTGCACAGAGGGGGCCCACTCCCTGCAAGCATGCTCAGAAAAGGCTTTTGCAACAGGGGGCTGGATTAGTGGGGAAAGCTGCGCTCCCGGTGATGCCAAGCAGGTTTGTGACACCACTGGCAGCAAAGCCTAGGTTTTGGAAAAGAAATCTCCCCTTCCTTCTCAGTGACACTGCCGCTAGCTGTCCCAGGGACCAGCTGGGGGGTCTGCCCCAGCCAAGCAATGCTGGGGGTTTCCCTGGTCCTGACCAAAAGCTGCTCCTGTGGGAAGAGGCCAGCCCAGCTGTACCAGGAGATGAGGAATGATGCCTGTTCCCCAGCTCCAGGAAACCATCCCACTGGTTTATGAGTCACGGTTACGGGAGTGTGGAGGCTGGTACGTGCATGTAGCCTCTCGCGTGCTAATCACAGCTGAGAATGGAGATGGGGGAGGTGGGAAGTGTAGGGAGATGAATTCCTGTTCCCTGGTATGAAGAGATCCAGACAGACCGCTGAGTCAGCATAGGGTCAGCAGGGTGAGGCCAGACAGGCTTTGATTCCCCCAGCAACTGGCTTTCAGCTGGTGCTTTCCCACCACCCAGCTCAGCCCCTGGCATAGGAACCATGTGTACAAGGGGAGGTAGCTTATCCCTTCGCCTCTTTTTCTCGCCGTAACCTTAGCTGGAGCCCTTCCTCACAATCACGTGGCGAATATGGCTCCGTTTCAAGGGACAAAGTGCAGGAGTTTCTCATTAACAGAGAATGAAAACTGCCTGCTGTGATCCAGCTGCAGTAACTCTGCTGGAGGAGGGAGAAAAAGTGCCGTGGGGGAAGAAAGAGGTAAAAAAGGACATCAAACAAGCACAACTGCCTTGCAAAGCCTGACCTGAGAGCTCTGAGCCTTGTGGTGTTGCCCCTGCACTCCTTTCCCCATGCACCCTGATGAACCTGCACTGACCCCAGCATGTCACCCTGGAGAGGACCTTGTTCGGCTCCCTGAGCCTCTTAGGGGGATCACAGCTGCAATGACCTTGATTTCAGCGTAACGCCCAGCAAAACCACTCTGGACACACAACATCCATCTGGGGCTTCCCTGCCTTGCTCAGACACCTGCAGCCCATCCCAGGATGTCGGGAGTGGGGAGCAAGAAGAGCACTGCCTTCCCAGAGTATTTAGGAGCAGGGAACAGAACAAAGAGGAGGAGCAGGAGAAAGGGAAGTGGTTGCTGTGGTGTTTACATCTCCCCTTATTCTCCCTCCCAAAAAAAAGAAACTGAGATTTGATTTCCCTGAGGCAGCTCCCAAAGAAATTACCCACCATTCAAAGGAAAAGGCCTCTTTTTTTCCCCACCCACAGACTTGGCTGCAAAACCACCCTCTCACTCTATAAGAAGAAAAAACCCTATATTGTTGGTGAGAGCCCACTACTGCGAAACAGACGGACCCATGTGGGCCGTGGCTAGGAGTAGGAGTGAGACAGGGAGGGAATAAAGTGGCCCTTTATCTGGTGCCCGGGTTGCCTGGGCTGGGGTGATGCATAACTAGCATAACTGGAAAGGTCAAATTTTATAACAGCCTGAAGAGGGGGATCTTACTTCTCGGGGAACTAGGGGAGGAATAAGGAGGAGCGTCTGATGAGCAAACAGCCAGACAGTTAGCATTGAGGTGGGGGCAGTGGGGCAGTGGCAGCAGGGTAGCACTGAGGGCTATTCAGTCCAGCTTCATACCAGTGGGGTCATTGACTTGCACATGGCTTTTTCATACTGCAGGGGAAAGGAGGTGTTGTAGTAGGATGTACTACGTGCATCACATAACCTGGTGAGAGGATGGGAGAGTGACCCAGCCAACCCTCCTTTAGCACTGGCAGATTCCCAAGCCATAGACATGAAGGAGCAGACAGGGCAGAGATGGAAGTGGGGAACTGGGTGGCTGTGGGAGAGATGGGGTGACTCCATGGGGCAGAAGGGAAAACGCTGAGTTTGGATAAAGCGGGAGCACTGTTTTCCTTCCACTGCATTGGCTCAGCACCAGAGAAATCCAGTCCCAGGGGAACTGTATTTGTTTGTGATTGTTTATGGTGAAGTGAAACAAGCTGCTTTCCTTTTACCCCAACACACATTCACTTGCTGGCACTTTATGCAGCAAACTAATCTAAACTGAGCGAGGACCTGCCAGCGTCTGCTGCAGCTTTCCCTATCCTCCCCTCCCCAAGGGAAGTTACAGACAGTACAATCATCTTTGCATTGTCCTCCCAGCAAACGCCCCTGCTTTTCCCCGGAAAGAAGTGGTGGTGCTGGCCAGGGTGGCATACTGTTCCCTTCCCACCTCCTCGTAGAACCTCTTGTCGAGGGTGAAAGGCAGGTTGCGAGAGACAAAGCCCTGATCCTATTGCCATGGAGATGTTAATTCAAGCTGAGTTCAAAGGAAATTGTTCTAGCTAAAGCTAACAAGCCTGGCAGGAAAGCCCTGCTGTCAGTTGAAAGAGGCCAGCTTCTCGTAAAAGGGGAAAGGAGGTGGGGTCAGAAAGAGGGGCCCCCGTTCAAAACACAAGCTCCAAATAGATGCAGTCCTACTGCCTGCCTTTGAGCAAAGCCTCCCTCCACCACCAAAGCCACCAGCTGTGAAGCAAGACAGCAGAAGATGCTAGGCAGTCTTCCCATGCCTGGAGCCTTACAGAACAGTGGCAGGGGATGGAGGATCTAGGAGAGCAGCCTTTCCCACCCAGGGCAGACGTGGTGGGCACGCACTCAGGCTATCGCAGCTCTGCAGCTGGCTCTCCCTGGTCAGGTTGCTCTACTATGGTACACACTGATTAGGATAACAAGCACAGGTCCTAAGCAAGGCTGGCTGCCTCCTGATATGCACCAGCAAACACTGGAGGCAGGGGGGAGAGGGAACCCTTGACACCGGTGGCAGAGCTCCTGCCTTGCTGCCACGCAAGCATTACCTGCACCATGTGATAACAAACACCTTCCTCGTGAGGCTGCAAGGGACTGCTTAAGGGCAGGACAGCTCTTGCTTAGCTTGTCACTGAAGTCATTCAGGTTTTCATATAGCCAATGCAGTTCCAGGTTTTAGTGGAAGTATTACATTTGGTGTAATGATTAATCCTGGCAGGCGAGACTTGTCAGCTGGTATAAAACCTCGTGTTCATGCCTGGTGTTTAGGGAATGCTTTGTCTCTGAGAGCTAGGGGTGAATATTCACAGCCCCTCTGAGGATGGGTGGGACTGACCTGGTCATAATTTGGCATCAGGGCCCAGATAGAGCACCTGGAGAGAAAAGCAGCTGTGCTCTCCTACATGAAAACATCCTTAAACCGACCCCGAGAAAGCGACTCATAGGGGTGCAAGAAAGGCAGAGGCCACAGTCTGGGGTGGACAGGAGAGAGTGCAGAGCTGCAAGGTCAACAAACAGCTTTGAAAGAGATGATGAAGCAACCAGCTGCCAACCCCCTCCCCTGCCCTGCAGGAGCACTTTGAACATCTCCTACCCTGAGTCACAGCAGGAGTGGGCCTGCTTAGTGCAAGATCTGGAGAATTATGAGCAGCCCAGCTTAGTATTAGAGGCATTAACTGTGGTTTTAAAAAAAGGAAGAACAAAAACCCCAAACTCAGAACAGACTCTTCCAATTGAGCTAGAATATCTTCCCATCTGCTCCTCCGGTGCCAAGAGGAGAAGCAGGCACTGGAGTCAAACTGCTCCCTGCCAGCCAGAGCAGCCAGAGGAAGAGAGGAAGCTTTTGTCTGTACCAGGCAGCCCTAGAGAAACTCCTGGCAAAGAAGTTTCTGGCAAAGAAAGGCCCTGAGGGAGTCCTCTGCAGTCCCTGGCCACTGCTGGACCCTGAGGTGCCTGCAGGGCTTGCAGGAAACTGCTGGCAGCACAATTCCCCTCCCATTCCCCCATCTCCCTTTTCCCTCCTTCCCATCTCCATTGCCATCCTTGCTGCTTCTCTGCAGCCCCTTCCTTCTCTTGCAAGCTCACGCTGCTGCTGGGCTCAGAACTACTGCCAGGAAGGTGGCAGGGAGCAGTAAGAAAGCGCTGACAGCCAGTTAGTACTGAGGGTTTCACATCCCGCTGGTTTAGCAAGACTTGGGTCCTCTCCCACCTCTTCCTTTTCTTTCATCTTCCCCTGCTTCCAGGCTGTAGCTCAAGGCTGCAGCTGCTGCAAAAACAGGAGAAATTTGCTAATGGACAGCAGAGAGATCTCCCACAAATAAGAGCAAGAAATGTTCTCTCTTTTTCTTAACTTTTTCTCTTCTTCCCTCATCATCCCCTTTTCCTGCCACTTCTCCCTCTCTCTGACTCCTTTCCTTGCCAGCTGGCTCCTCTCCTCCATGTCACTGCTGAGAGCACAAGGGGCTCCCTCTTGAAGCAACGCTGACTTTTGGCCTGCTCAGCAACGTGCCTGAGCAAGAGGAGAGAAAGTAAGGAAAAGGGGAAGGACGGACTCGGGTTACTGTGAGCTATTAGGGCAGAGATAGAGAGAGAGTGTGCAATGAAGCTGAGGAGGAGACCTGAATAGGCTAGGATCGGGAATAACAGCAGCAATACTTGGCATCTCTCTAGCCTCGTTCGTCTTTGCACCGTAATCTCAGAGATGGGGTCACAGCATGCCCATGGCCGCACGGCCAAGTGGTGGGAGAGCCAAGAGGAAGGACCCAGAAATCAGACTCTGGTCTGAACTGCCTGTACATTTAGGAAACCTCAGACACTGAAGGGCACTGCTGCCTCCGATGAGCCCAACCGCCCCCCCTGCCCCCCCTGCCACGGCCAAGGCAGCCAGGGCACCGGGCTGCGCAGCGAACTCCCCAGTGACTCAGCTGGGAACCTGTGCAATTACACCGCAGGGTAAAGCACCTCCGTGGCCACCGCTCCCAGCACAGGCGTACACATAAGCTGATCAGCAGCAGTACTTCTCAGAAGCCCTGTCTCCTCCTCCAGGAATGGGAAAGAATCTGCTGGAGTAGTATTAGGAAGAAGCCGTATCACACGCTCCCTTCCTCAGAATAGCTCAAGCTTCATCCTAAAGCAAGCTAGAGAGTTTTTTTCCCCAGGCTCTATCTACAAGTTGAATTATTTCAGAAAAGGAAAACAACTAGTTAGAAAAACAACTAGACCCTCCTAGGCGGCCACAATTAATTTCATTTTCCATTTATATGTAGCCTTAACACTTCTCTCCTGCAAAATTTGCTCTGACATCCTGCTGAGGAGTGAGGTAGCATTTCTGTAATCATCTACAATAATCTGTCCCAACCCCATTCCCTTTTTAATTGTAGGTATTGAATTAGGTGCTCTGGTCCTGTGATAATGCTAAGATGACACAGACTTGTTAAAAACCCTGATAAAGGATCCGTGATTTCCTCCACTCTTCTAGTTTTTTTTCCCTACATCCCCCCCACTAGAAAGTGAGCTCTGAATTTTGTTTCTACCAGGAACTTGGCAATTTCCCTTTGAATACCTCTGCCTTCACTTGCCCCACATTTAGCCCTTTTTCCCACTGATGATTAAGTCCTTCTGAGGCAATATTTAGACCTGCCTTAATCTCTACCCCATGCTGACTGCAGAGCATCACCATTTCTTCCTTCCTTCCTCTTTTTGTTCTGCACCCGAAGAACTTAGGGCTGGTTATTTTAATGCCCATTGTGAGGTTAGTCAGATCAGCTTTTGACAGCTCTTATTGATTCCTCCACACGCCAACCCCTAAGCTGCTGCTTTCTCTGCTCATCTGGCCCGTTTCTACATCCCTTGTAGGCATTCTGATTACTGTTAGCATCCTTTTGAGGTGGTTATTCATCTAGCTAGAACTGGAAACCTCCCTTGGAAGGTGTCCCCACCCCCCACCTCTCAAACATTTTGAACTTTGTTTTTTTGACTTTGAAAAATTGCAAGCCTCCTCTGAGCTCCTGAGTCCAATTTTCATTCCTGTGGATTTCTCTTAGCCAACAAGGATTTGCCTATTTGAAATCAAGAACCTTATTTGCAGGCTTTGTTTGTCTTTCCATTTCATTTTAATTGAATCAGCAGTTAATCTCTGAATCCAAGGTTACTTTCTCAGTACGGTGCCCTCATCGCTTATCAAAACCCAGTCCAGGGCAATACCTTTCCTCGCTGGTTCAGTGAACGCTGGTGAAGAAATTCACCTGCTATCACGTGCCAGAATATATTCCCTACTGTTATTAGTGACATTGATTTTTCATGCTAAATAAGAGACTTTCACTTCCTGAGTAAGAACACACTTTCTCAGTCTGGATCAGGCAAATAATTATGCAGGATTCTCTGCCCATGTCCCAGTATGACCCTGGAAATCTACAGCACAGCCCCCTCACAATGCCAGTACCAGCCCATCTTTCTCTCCCCACCGATCTTAAGTCTAATAAATTCCTTTTATGTCATGTCAAGACTTGGAGGATTTTTGCTATAAAGCTCTGTATTGCCCGTTCTACCATATATACCTTCAGGGAATCATAATTATTTCAGATCTCGTCTCAGAGCAAGGTTTCCAGCTAGCCTGCTGTTTCTGCACCTCATCAGAGAGATGTTGCATTGCATGGTGCAATACATCCTCTGCCTGGAAAACAGGGCACGCTGCAAACGGTGATGAAATGCAGTTCCCTGAACTAAGGATCCACTGAAACTGGGATTCAGCACAGAACGGACAAGGCTTTACCTTCTCTCTCACTTCTAATTCCTCCAGCTCCAAAAAGCAAGGGTCTATGCTTAGATCTTAATTTCTGTTAAATCTTCCTCTCAGTCACCGTAACAGCAACTACTAGATACATAAGTGTAAAGAGCTAATGCGGACACAAGGCAAGAGTACAAAGCATGCTATGCACCAGTACCTTGCGCTAATGTGTGGCAGGGGTTGTGAAGCGGTACAGAAATTTGCTTCAGTGTCATTACATCACTGCAAGAAACAAACCAAAGCAATCAATGCAGAATGCCAAGGGGATTTTCTTTTCTCTCTCTTTAATCTGTATTTGAGTTCCTCTCTAAAAATCTACCCTGTCACTTCCTGATGTTTCTGCCCCCTCCCTAATCTTTAAAGCATTACTTCAGCCTGCTAAGATGGGCATCAGGCCAGGCTACTGGATGATACTGTTTGCTTAGTTTAGCACTGGCTCCTGTCAGGAGGAGTCCTGCTAGCTGGACACACCGTTTGTGGCCATATGTGGTGTTATTTACATGGGGAAGGGAAGAAAAAAAATCTTTTTGTGAAATACGAGTTGAGAGAAAAGAGAGACACAGGCAGAGCAGGGTGGGAATGTGCCCATCTGAGAAAGCCATCCCAGCCCAGACCACGGGAGGAATTAGAACAGAGCTCACAGAGAGGAACACTGCTCTTAAAGCAAGCTGTGAGGGTCTGCAACAAAGCCTCGTAATGGGAGAAGAAATTGGACAGACTTCTGGAATCGCTGCACGGAAGCTCTGCTACCAGCTGGGAGACTAATTTAGTTTCTGTTTTTTTCCCCTTCTCCCCATCCTCCCTCTTTCTCTCTTTGAATAGGAGAGCAATGTGGCCAAGGGCTCAGCTCCAGCCAGATTGTGCAGGCTCAGACGGGGCAGGCTGGGTCACTCAGTAGAGGAGTAAACATCAGGGAAAACTGAAGAGGCTTTCTTAGGCTGTGCTTGAACTAAAATGCTGAAGAAGAGCACAGGAAGCACTTGAAATCCCCAACAGGTCCCGGCCTGTCTGCATCCAGCTGCATTACCTGTTGTGAAGTACAGCAGCCCGAGGACTGCTCTAAATCCCACAGCAGCCGTGGCAGGTAATGAAAGCAGAGACAGGCAGGGGCTGAAGCTGGCGAGCGCTCTGTCATCTTCCTGCTGCTTAGCACAGCAGTACCCCGCTCTTTGACTGGTGCCCAGCAGCATTGCAATTTTGTCATCCCCAGCACAACCAATCTCTTCCCAACACAGCCCGTGTCAGTACCCTGATGTGCTTGATGAGAGTGCCAGTGGAGGTGCCATCTTTTGGAATAAGACATAAAACCAACTGTCTGACAGCCTGGACTATAAAAGTTGGCAGCTTCTGCCACTGTTATCTTCCTCCCTCAGCCAAATTCCAGGTTAGAAACTGAACAAAGCAGTAGTGATGAGCTGCCAGTATTTTAATGAGCAGTTCCCACAGACACCTTCCTACCTCTGCCTGTGATGAAACTCCGCAGAGCAGGTGCACGTGTGTGCTCCCAGAAAGGGAGCTGTATTTACTTCTCACTTGTTCAAACAGCAGCAGTTACAAAAATCCTCTCTCATAACCATCACTCAAGCAGGGAAGTGGCTTATTTGGCAAGGAAATTGTCATCAAGAGCAGTTTGCTGGAGATGTTTACACTGTGTTTCTGAGGGTATAATGAGTGTGCTGATAAGATAGTGCAGCAACTAGCTGACTTGAATGAGGGGGGAGTAAGCTGATGGGGAAGCTGCTAACTGTATTCTGCAAGGTGTTTAGGAAATACCCTGCTGGCACCCTACAGAGGCAATGGCATTTACTCTTGAGCATTTCTTTCAGGCCATTTAGGGAGAAGTCTTTCTAGGACAGAAAAGCAGGACTGGGAGAGCTGGGATTTCCAGGATCATGTTTTTCTTCCCAGGAAGGAATCTGGGGCGTTTTCCCTGCTGTAAACCCAACTATCCCTTCCCAGCATCTGGGGCATTCCAGCAGGGAGGAGGAGAGGAAGAGGTGTTGTCAAACCCCCAAGGAGCCCTGGGTACCTGCTGAAAACTAATCTTGAAGGCACACACCCTACTAGGGACCCTGCGGGACAGGCATGGACCAGGGGAGCAGCACAAGGAGAGGTTGGCTCTAACACAGGCAGATTATCATTGCTGGTTCTGCGCTTTGGGGCCTGGCTCAGCAGCTCTCTTGCTCCCCGGGCTGGCTGTGTTTCAATGGCAGTAGATTTGCCTTTCTAGCAGAGCACAGAAAAAACAGGAAGACTATACCTAGTAGAACTCCGAAACTGCCCTCTGCCCCTGACCTGAGTACAGGCACGGGAAAGGCCCTTCCTCCTGCATCCCACCAACACCTCCTGGGACACCAGGGATGGACATGGCCCTGGGCAGGTCCAGGCGTCCACCCTACCACCAAAGACGTGGGCTTGAGATAATATCCCCCTACCCCAGCTCAGTCCCAGGCACTCGCTCTGACCCCTGCCCGGACAGGCAGGTGGAGGAGGACTGGCCTGGCGGGATTTTCCAGCGTGCCCATGTTTCTGGAGGCCCCTTTCCCCCGGGGCTCCCAACACCCGTGTGCGGGCCACGGAGGACACCTAGCGGCTGGCAAGCCACGCCCGGGGGCCCTCGCCCCACACACCCCCCCCT
>NW_009226841.1:37464-38921 GCF_000690835.1 Fulmarus glacialis | reverse complement strand
TGGTTGGAAGTGCCAGGGCCGAGGGCTGCTGGGAGCTCCTCTCTCCCACAGCTCTCCCTGAACTCCCCTCTCCATCTTTAGTGCTCGCACACAAGCCCCCGGCTCAGGGAAATCACGCAGTCCTGGAGCACGGAGGGGGAAAGCGGGGCTCAGCACCTGTGGCATCCTCCTAGCCCATGTCCTCGCACAAGCAGGCAGCGTGGGAGATTATTTGAGTGCTACCATGGTGTGGGCACATGGCTGCAGAAGGTCAGCAGGAGGAGTAAGCACCTCCTGTGTGCTCCCAAGCCGGACTTCCACGTCTCCCCTGTATGGTGTAGGTCACAGGGATAGGCAGGATAAGGGGAGCTGGGATGGGCCAGAGGATGCTGGGGGAGGCTTGCCAATGTGGCATGGGGGCAGGGGGGTGGAATTTGGGTGGCTAGTAGGGCTGCACCGGCTAGCCTGGGGTCTTCCCCCACCATTGGGATGTCAGAGAGCCCTGCTCTATAAAAAAGTCACTAAAAGTGCTCTGGGAGGGACCTCCCCACTTACTGTTTCTTTTTCCTTTACTGGATGGGCAAGATGTGAACACTGAGCCCAGGAAAAGCTGAGCACTAAGGCCCTCCAGATGAGAGATGCGGGAACCTTCCAGCAATGTCCAATAGCTCTTCATCCATCAGAAACACCCTTTTACAAACCAGCTGCTCTTCAAGTGGGTGGTGGGTGGCACGCGCTCTCCTCAGCGAGAATGAAGGTATCCTTCCTGTGTGTCCACACATACATGCTGCCTCTCTCCCCTTCCTGCTGCTGCGGGGCCGGGATCTCCAAGAGAAGTACAAGCAAGTGGGTGAGGGCAGCCCCCTGCTGCCCCCTCCCTCTCCTGTAGTGGCAAAAGTGGCCTGGGGTGGCAATGTGTCCCCCTGACATGGGGAACTCACCCCAAAAGGCTGTCCCAGCCAGCCCAGAGGCCAGGATCATTGCTGCCAGGGCAGATGGAGACAGGCAGGGAGTGTGAGGCAAGGGCAAGCGCGCCCTTCCCTGTACCAGAAGAGAGCTGCAGCTCCCCCAGGCCTGCAGCTTTCTCACCCAATCTTCCTCCACCCCCTTGGCTTTCCTTCCTGGGTGCCAGCCAGCACCATGACGCTACGTTAGGCTGCGTTTGGACTTGATGGAGCCTCAAACTTAAACGCAATTAACGTAATAAAGGCCAGCAGCTAGTGCATGATGGAGCCAACCGGAGCAGCAGGGACAGCTCCGTGAGTTGCCCAAGCTCCAGGTGTTCCCTGCCCATGCACAACAAGAAACATCCCTTCTCCACTCCCTGGCATACCTGCGGCCTGCAGAGATGCAGTGCCAGCATGCGGCTCAGAGCTGCCTGGGAGTCTCCCCCATTATTTTACCCTCTTTCACAACTATACCACCAACGAGGAGGCCAAATCCTGCCTCTCTGCCAGCAGCTCGCTGCTGGAGAAGCA
>NW_009226841.1:15165-37437 GCF_000690835.1 Fulmarus glacialis | reverse complement strand
ATGCATGAGCTTTTGGGCCCTCTGGGTGCTGGGCACTTTCCAAAGCTCACATGCAGCTGCAACAAAAGAGTTCTCCAACCTGACCGGCCATCCTGTTCTGCGGGGCCGGCAGGCAGTCGTAGTGACAGTGCTGGCTGACACACAGGGAGCATGGCAGATGCCTGGCCTGAGGCTGTGCCCCTTGCTGCTGGTGCTGCCAGTGTCAAGTCTGCTACCTTGCACCTTGTTATGGGCACTTAACTCACCACGGACAGCTGCTACCGCAGTGACAGAGCTGCCACCAAGTCCAGAGGAGAACTCCACATGCTAGCCACACAGAAAGCCCTGCCCTGGGGGGGCAGGTGAGAGGACGGGATGGACACACAGGAATCAGTGGGCAAGGATGCAGCGGGTGGCCGTGCCTGTGCCACCAAGACGACCATTCTCTCTCCTGACTTTGAATTAGGTCCTGCTGCAGGGGTTTCCTGAGCTGGAGAACCCTTCAGAGGTTTGTTTTGCTGGGTGGAGGTGGAGAGGGGAACAGCTTTTTCTGCCACCAGGCGACGTAGGAGTGGAAGGAAGATGGCAGGAAGGTGGGGGCTGGTTACAGGGAGGCTGTGGGGGGGATTCAGGGTGCAGGTGACCCTCTGGGCTGCCTGGAGCAGCAAGGATGCATCTGGAGAGAGGCAGGAGCTAGGACAGAGAGCTGGGATAGCAGGATGAGAGGTGAAGTCCCAGCTCCTGCCATTTAACTGTGGAGCTTGAAAGAAGGTATAAACAGGTGCTGAAGGACTGTGAGCTCAGTGCCAGTGACGTAAGAGCTACCACGATCAGCCTGTCCCCAGATCCTTTCCAAGGCAAACATCAGACGTTTTCCATCAGTCACTGCTCTCCTTGGATGCCAAATTTCACTCCCATTGTGCAAGCCAGGGCTGGTGTCCACATGCTCCCGTTGAATTGCAGATCCCTTCCCAAGCCCCGAACACTGAGCAGCCCCTGACAGGAGCAGATAAGGGACGTAGGAAGACAAGCTGTGTTCAGGACTGCCTGCCCCCTGCTCCCATCTCCATCTGAATGCCAGCAACCAAAATATGGTCTCCGCACCATTGCCTGGAGAAAAGTAGCCTTGCTGGCCTTTCTTGCAGCTTGCTACTCCTGTTGTTTTCACCTGGAGAAGGGGGTGGTATGACACAGTTGTTTCCCAGGCAGTTGCCACCACCCTAAAACCAGAGGGTGGGATTCGGCTGCAGAGGGATAATGCTGACCAAGGACAAGCAAGTCCAGGCAAGGCACGCAGCAGAGCGCCGCTCCTGATGACTAAGAGTGGCAGATGCTAACCCTCCTCGAGGTCTGGTCCTGACCCTCGCCCTGCCTCAGCCTCTGTCAAGTTATCCTGTATTTATGGCAGAGAGTAAGGGAGGCTCAGGCCCCAGGTTCACTCTCTTATCTAGCTTCTGTGTTTCTCTCCCAGAATTGTTGACTTTTTTCTCCTTCTCCCTTCTTTTCCCAGTGTTTTCCCTCTTCTTTGTCTCTCCCCCTTCACCTCCATCTCATTTTTCTTTTGCTGTCCTATTTTTTTCTTCTGTATTTATAGAGGAAGGGAAGAGGGGAGTAAATCAAGACACATGCGTGCACACACACACACGCTGGATATTTGTCTTGCTCAGTCACAGAGTGAATAAGCGTCCTTGTTTCAACATGTTTTGCCATTTAACTTCCCAGGGGCTTTTCAGAATAAGAATTCCTCTGAACGACCAGACACAAGAGCTGAGCTCACAGTCATTTGCTGTGCGTGGTGGCCTCATTCCTCAGGCTTCCCCCTGTCCTGCACTCCCATTTCCAGGAAGCCAACAATGACACAGACCAGGGCCCACCCACCGCCTCCCCTAAAGCCTCCCCGGCAGGCAGGGAAGCCAAGCAAGGTCAGGCTGCAGCTCCCCAAGTGCTGAGCTGTGCCCTGGCATGATGGAGCAGCAGCCCTCACATGAGCAAAACCTCCAACAGAGGCTTCTGCGCAGGGCAGAAGCCACGGGCAGCGGAGACCTTGCCTGCTGGGGTTCTTCCACATCCATGGGACTGCTCAGACCAGCCCTGCTGCCCTGGGTGGGTGATGGCTCCCTGTCCCCTAAGTAACTTCCCTGCAGGGGGGCCCATCTCAGGAGGCTGAGCCTTCCACAGAGAGAGCTGACTCGAGACACTGAGGCTCTTGCAAGAGGCAAAGAAAGATTCAGGGGAGACGGCACTTGCTCTTAGCGAGGAAGACACTGACCTGATCCTACAAGCTGATCCCACAAGCCCACGAGCTTGCCGTCACCCCCAGCCCCTCACAGCACCTGGACCATGAACAAGCACAGCGTAACGGGAGGAAGCATCTACCACCTCCTCTGCCACACCTGCAGCACTGCTTGTGGGACAGAGGTTGCCCCATCCTGCTCTCCCTCCCGCTGTGCTAGGCTGCTCGGTGGTCACGCAAGCCTGGACACCTCGGGAGGGACAGAGCCACAGTTTCTGTCTCCAGGGCAGGTCAGGGCAAGGAGTGCTCCTCCATGCACAGCTCACCGTGCTACCCTTACTAGAAACAACCACTGCCTGGAGGGAAGCTTAGCTTGATATTGCCAAATACAGAGGATTTCAGAGTAGTTTGTGTGTTAGGGAGGGTCTATTAATAGCTCTATTTTTCTTCTTTCCCTGCCTGTCCTTGTTCTGCTCTTCTTTACCCATCCATGTTTCCCCTCTTTCTCTCCACCTGCCTCCTCCAGGCTCAGCACCATGAGTCACACCTCGTCCCATCAGCTTCACCTGTTTTCACTCCGAGACCTCACCAGGGAGCTGCAACTTTGATCTCGCGAAGGCAGACTCTGCACTGAGAGGGAAGCTGGAGAACAGCTGTCACCCTGGGAGAGCGCAGATGCTTGGAGGGGGGGATGGGGAACCATGGGATTGCAGAGAAGGCAATGACCTTTAGAAAGAGACTAAGGAGGAGCAAGTAGTGATGTTCCTTATAACCACCTTCTATCACCCATCACCTAATGCAAAGTTTCTTCCAGCTTCATTAGCACAGAGCCTCTGGTGTCACGCCTCCTATAGCTCACGATGTGGACTTGCCAAGTCTCTCCCATCACAAACAAAACTCTTACCAGTGGTACTTTCAACCCTTTCCCAGCCTGGGCTCCATCCCACAGCACCTCTCTCCCAGTCTAGGACCCCAGATACAGCTGTATAACAAGCTTAATCAGCACAGCTCTTCAGAGGGAGAGAAACTGGCCCTCTGCTCAGGGAGGAAAGAACCATACAGGAGCCTTTCCCATCTGCTGACACACTCTGCCAGAAACCACTTCAGTGGCTCAGCTACTGGAACTGTATCTCATGGCTCAGTGGAATAGGCTCAAGAGGGGAAACAAGTTTTAAGCAATGGGACAGGGACAAAAAGGTCTCTGTTTGGGGATTTCCAGTCTCTGCGTTTGGCTTGCTGGAAAATCAACGTTTTTCAGCTTTGGCAGGCCTTAGTTTCCTGAGGCATGAGATAGATATGGCATTCTCTTGCCTTGCACAGTTTGGTGCAGGACATTTTTTGCTGAGATGCAAAGCCATAGAGAACTAGACCTAATTTGCTGCTGGGGACAATAGCAAATTATGCTAAAAGTTATAATTTCCAAGCATCAGAGAAAAAAGAGTATCCTCACAGAAGAGTACACAAAGAGATCCTTGGGGCTATAGACCCACGCTAGCACCTATGCCCCAGGACCAAATCTTTTTCTGGAAGGAGTACAATCTATTGCAGCTATCCAGATACCAATAAATTCAGTTCTGCCAGCTGCAAATGAGGGAATGTTTTGTTACTTCTTCTACAGCCCCCAAAACCACAAGATTATACGAACTCTCAATTTTACATGAATAGTATCTGTCTCTTCTAGTATGCTTTGTTCCCAAAGATCCCAGAGCACTTTAGAAGACTATCAACAAATTGGAGCAGAACAGAGAACAGAATCACGATCTCCCAAGTTCACATGTGGAACCATCCACAAAATCATATCTGCATGGTTACTGAGTCTGACTTGAAAACTCCAAAGAAGCCAAAAGAGAATATACCATCCTACAGCAGAAAGTAAAAAAGCTCCAGTGGTCCTTGCCAATCCAGGTAAGGAATATTCCTGATCCCAAATCTGGAGATCGTGTTTTAGTGCTGAGCAGACACCTGAGAGGTGCAACCAGCTCCACCCAACTTCCCCATCTCAGGTTGTGCCAATCTCCAGTGCATGAAAAGGAGGTGGAAAAGAAAACAAAAACTGAAAACCAATGACACAGAAACCAAGTTAATCATCAAAGAGGGGGGAAAAAAAATCATTCCTGGCCTCTACAGGCAACCAGCAGAAGCCTTGAAACACAGGCTTAATTAATTAATTAAAAACAATATGAACATGGTGCAACAAGTCTTGTAAGCACATTGAAGGCATGCAGTATCATCCATACACTGTTATGCAACGTGTTGACGACTGTAGCAAGCTCATCCTGAATCCAGTTCGGATCCTGGTGCCCATGACTGTTTCAAAGGCCATCCCTGAACTCTGCTCCTGTGATGTCTAGAAATCATCTTCTAATTTCTAGCCTGTATTTTTTAATGAACAAATTTACCCTATTTGATCTTACACTAGCACTGTCCTTTAATTCAAATAGATTTCCCTCTTTAGCTGGTATTCCCTTTCCTGTCCTCCACATGAATTTAATGCTGAGTAGTCATTTTCCCCTTCAGCCTTTTCAAAGATGAAGACTCAACATAACCACTAGAAAGGGGTCCTCCCCCAGGCAGCACATATCCTCCAGTTAATGCCCTTGTCCTGTCACACACCCTCTCACTCTTTCAGTGAATCACCCTCCCTTCTGCACACTCACTGAGTATCGTCGTTACACAATGGGCATTTATATCCTTCCTGTAACTTGTTTCAATAATTAAGATTCCCCATGGTCCAGCTCATAGCCTGCAGGCCTGATTTAAGCCCTAGGAAGCTTGTGTTTGCCCTGCCATGGTACCCTGGAGGAGCTATTCAGATGCTCACATTACCCTAAAAATCCGAATCTTCGTATCTGAAGCCAGGTCCTGGACATCTTCACTGAGCTCTCACTTCAGCATGCCCCCTAACGTGAAAATGCATCCCCCAAATAACTGGATCCTCCTGGTTCAGTTTTCCATCCCTTCATCACCTACTCTGGGACACACAGCTGATTATCACATGGAGGCGGTGAGCCCAAATTGTCACAAATATCTGAACTTAAGTTTATGCCATATAAATTGAGTCTATCTTATATAAATCACAGTTCTGAGAGTATCTGTAGATCTGCTTTAAGCACACCTGCAGCATTGTTTTTTCCCCATGTGCTCTATACCAGGATAGCTCTACCGATCTATCTGGATGCATTGCTGACTGAATCTGATATGTGTGAAAGCAACACGAAGCCTTGAACTCGTTCTGCCTGCTCTGCTGTTACGCTAGGAGCTGGTTAACGCATGGTCATTGCTCAATGGCATCTACATGCTTGACGGACTGATTTCCTGTGCTTTCTTGTCGCAGGAATGGCGTGCATGCCTTTCAGCGTAACGTTTTCCGAGCTGTGGACTTGTTTTATATAAAGGTGTAAGAAATGAGAAAGGACTGAAAATACGTAGGATGTGAAAGGGAATGTGGATTAGTGGGTAGAGCACAGAGTAGGCAATTAACAGACAGGTTCCCCGCTCCTAGTTTGGTTGGAGTAGTTGTGAGAACTGGGGCCAGTGAATCATGGGCTGGTTGATCTAATTCTCTATGACTCTCCATGACTTCATCAGTCATTGGTGTTTGAAACTCTGCTCCGGAGCCTGTCTAGAGGAGTGCCCTGGGGTTGGCTTAACTGTTTCTATTCTATTTAGTTTGAAATGGACCCAATTTTTTCACTTTTTCCATCCTGGGGAAGTTTATTTTTTTTTAGGTACCTACCTATAAAGATTTTTGTGCAGCACATTGCGCAGCGGAAACACTTTAGTACAAGCAATACTACCCAAACTTACTGGTGTATATGCAGTGAAAAAAATGAAGTTCAAAACAAGAACAAATGCATCATGGAATATTAAAAAAAAAAAATCAAGGATTTAGACGGGTCATAATCATGAAAAATAAGAGAACAAGCAAGCAAAAAGGCTGCATAGCTATTTCAGGAAAAAAGTTTCATTTTTGCTGAAAAATTTCAGTCAGTGCCACAGGACGTGCCTCAGTTTCCCTAATTGCTACATGGGGTTAGCAACCCAGACCTATTTTGCAAAGGTGTTGTCAAGTTTAATTTGTGAACCTTTGAAAAACGCTCCGAGTTTTTCAGATGAAAGGCACTGCAGATGCCAAACGTGGGTGTATACTCTGAGTCAGAGGCATAGACATGGGCATACTGTGTGATCGGCTTGACGCAGTGCACTAGATAGGAGACAGTTGTCCTCTGCAGGAAATGTAGGGATAGCTGGTGCAAAAATCACAGATGATGCTTACACAAGTGTGAACTCATGCTATAGAAATCAGGAGCCACCCTCTGGGAGGTGCAAAGATAAAGCCTGCAATAAAGAGACGTCCAGTCTGTACTTTACTTCGGCTTCTAAATTGCCTGAAATACATGCGCAGAAGTCTTCTAAATATGGTTGAGAACTAAAGCACAAACTGTCTAACAAACTACCTTTAAGTAACAAACTGCCCTTTAACTCCGGTAGTCCTCCTGTGATTCCCAGGCAGAATTAGCCAACATTGGCAGTGGTTACAAGCACCAGTAAGACCACGTGCACCTCAAGTTTCAGACAGGTGTGAACAGTAGATTTCCCAGGAGAGGCCAGAAATAACAAGAGAGAGGTGGGCCCAACTGCAAACAATGTTTTGGCATGAAAAAGACATGATTAGGTGTGATGAGGTGCAGAGAGATGATGGGGAAAAGAGTGGGCTTGGCCTTTGGCTACGGAGCAAAGCTGCAGTCCCAGGACGCGTGGCAGCAGAGGTGATGCATTTAGCTCTTGCTGGTCACACGTGGGCCCGTCATGGTTTCACAGGTGTTTGCAAGCAGGACGTGCCCAAGGCGCTAATGCCAGGCATGTGGGATGCTGTGAGAGTGAGCTGAGGTTGAAAGGGGACCAGTGAAAGTGGCATTACACAGATGTGACTGGCAACAGCAGGGAATGTTCCTTACGCACATGTGAGTGACATCCTTTCTTTCTTTCTGCAAACGCGAGGGAGGTTCAGCCCAGACTACTGGCAAACAGATTCTTCTTCAAGAAATCCAGTTTGCACTTGGCTCCATTAGTCTGTATGTGTGTATATGCACATGACCTCCCTCTTTCTGTCTGACACAGAGCATTTAAGCTGAGGATTCTCCAAAATTAAGCAGCAAGGACAGATGCCACCCAAGCTATTCAAAAGCCAAAGCAGAACCTGCAGCTTTATGGAACATACGAACTGTCACGAGGGCTGACAACAACCCATCCGAGTCTGCTTGGAGCAGCATTAGATGATAGACATTACAATGTCTTACATCTCAAGTATGGCCATACTTCACCAGTACTGCAACAAACAGAGGAGCTAAAGCCATGGCTGGCATCAGGGTAGGTTGGGCAAAGCACGGCTGTAACCTGACTTACTGGAGGGTCCCAGTCTTGTATGTGCCTCTGCATGGACAGAAGAATCAATAATAAACCTCTTCCTGAGCCCAGTTACTCCCAAGTCTGCCTGGAATAACTGGATTAAACTCATTTACTCTGGATTTGCTTCAGTAAAACCAAGATGAAAAAATCTAGTCCTTAATCTTTTGACTGCCTTACCTATTCCCAAATCTTAACAAAGCGTTAGAAAAACAAGAGAAACCAAGGCCATGTTCTTCCAAGTTACACCTCTTCATTTAGCTGTTTTTTGTTTCTTAAGTATTAATGCTAGCTTGGAAAACCTCTGCGAAGTCTTTTTTGTACACGTGAGAACAGGTACCTCCACCCTGCAGTATTTTTAATTACTTGGAGATCTATACAGCTGTTGATGTTACAAAGATCAGCTCAGCCCAGGAAGCCGGGGGAAAGAAATAGATATACGTCAGCCAATCTCTATATTTTATGAAATTTGTTTTTAAAAAATAGCATTACCTTTTCCTATGCCAGAGAATGACTTCTGACTCACGAAAGACTATGGTCCTATTAATAAAAAACCTGTCCATTAGAAATGCAAAAGGCACGGCCTTTCCCAACAGCTGTTATCCAAAAAAATAGCATATACGGAATAATTTCTCACATTAGAGAGAGCCATACTGACATTCAGGTAGTAAGAGGGGCTGGATCCACGAGCCAGGAGTCCCAACTACATTTCAGCTGAAGAGAAAAAAATTTTCTCTTTCCTTTTCTCTCATTTTGCACAGACAAAGCCCTTAGAAACCGTATCTGTAAGACAGGCGCTTCCTTGCTATCTCATTCTCATATCAGATCCAAAATGTATGCTGTTCCTGGTTTGGGCTGCACCTCTATTTCCTCCACACCTAAAAAAGAGCTGCAAAATGCAGACCTGGATTTTTCCTCCACTACTTAGGACATTTCCAACCGGGGGTTTGTTACAGATTTATAATGAGAAATTATTACAGGCTAAAAATCACATTCTCCAGCAACACCACCATTGCATTCTGTGAAAATTAAATTAAGCACGAATCTTAGGCATGGTTAATTTACACCCTGGGCATTAATCTCAGAGCAATCTCACTGAAATTCAGAGCATAATCTACGCTAAATTGATATGATATGAGTGGAAGATCAACCTCCTTCTTTTGAAGGTGATGCAATTCACCAGTGCTTATAGAGAGCCTTTTTCTTCTGAAATCCTCTGTGATTCCAACAAGTTGAACATTTCCCAGGAATATAGCTAGTGGAACAGATCTCTTTTTAAAACTCTTTCTCAGTTCTTCTTTCTTGCAAGCGATATTTTGGCCATCTAGCTGTAAAATATTTCCTCTTCCAACGTATGTCTCTCAGTTCAGTGGACATTTATGAGAAGAGATACATAACATACACCTGAACCCTTATCTCAGTGAAAACTTGCAATGAAATAGGCAATGGGGGTTGTATTCTACTAGTCACCTTAGTGGAGATTGCATGGCCCGTGGGAAAAACAGGACTAGCCAATTCTCACTCCAGGTCAGCTGTGTTCTTCTGATACATGGTTGGGCTATTTTCAGGTCTAGATGGATGGACCTTGCACAAACCCAACATCAAAATAAAAATAAAGATAATAGGGTCTTTGAACCCCAGTATTATCCATATGTTTCCCCTCCCTGTCCTACTGAATACAGTAAACCCTCAGGGGAACCCAGTTTAAGAATGCTTTATTCTAGGCGTTCATTGTTAATTACAACCATAATTATTTTTGTGCATGTGTATGACCCAGTTAACAAACCCATCTTCGGCATCTCATGGTCTCTCCGACCCTGCCCATCTCTGCAAGGAGGTAACCTCAGCTCCTGGCAACAATGAGCAAAATTATTTTTGAAACAAGCGGTCGAACTGGTTGCTACATCTTAATGAAAATGAGTTTTTTTAAAAAAACATTTCTATGTGTATAAACAGCCCTTCCTCCCAAACCTGGTTAGACAAGAATGTTGCTGGGTGTGGACTGCCTTGTATAATTAACTGCACAGCTGTAGCTTCTGATCCCTGGTAACGTCTGTTTCTTTCTTTCTCCCTGTGTCTACCTAGCATAATCCAGGCGTTCTCCTCCTCCTTGCAGGAGCTCCAGGTGCGTCACTTGGGCAGAAACGTTCCTGCATTCCACCGTCATTCCTTGCTGAGACGACTGGGCAGACATACCAACTTTGTAGAGGGCTGAGAGACAGGAACTGGAGGAAAGACTGAGCAGTGAAGCCAATTCGCCCTGTTTAGATGATGGAAACGGGGAGTGCAGCAAGGACAAATGGTACCACTGGGAAGCCAGAGGATGTGAAGAGTCCATCTGCCCCCAAAAAAGAAGAAGAAGTGAAGAAGACCACAAACCCTGGTGGAGGTGAGAAGGAAGCTCTGAAGGGCACTGGCGGTGCTTCTTTGGAGACAGGACAAATCAAGAGCTCCCTCTTCTCTGGGAGTGACTGGAAGAGGCCCATCATTCAGTTTGTGGAGTCGTCCGATGAGAAGAGATCAACCTACTTCAGCATGGATTCAGCAGATTCAAAGAAGATGCAATATGCCAGTGGACAGATAGGAGACATGAGGAGACCACCCCTCTCCTTTGCAGAGAAAGGTGATCTCAGGAAGTCCCTCTTCTCCTTGGATTCCAAAAAGAGCTTCCTGCCTAGTGAAGGGGAAGGGAGGAAGTCGTTGTTCTCTGGGGGGCAGATGGGGGACCTGAAGAAAACTTCCCTCCCTCTGGTGGAGACAGGGGACCTGAGAAGATCCACCTTCAACAAGCCTGACAGAGCAGCTGGGTCACGGCCCAGGGTGAAGCTCGAGGATGTTCTGTGCGATTCCTGCATCGATAACAAGCAGAAGGCCGTGAAGTCCTGCTTGGTGTGCCAGGCTTCCTTCTGTGAGCTGCACCTCAAGCCCCACCTGGAGGGAGCAGCTTTCCGGGACCACCAGCTCCTGGACCCCATCAGGGACTTTGAAGCAAGAAAATGCCCTGTGCATGGGAAGACCATGGAGCTGTTCTGTCAGACAGACCAGATGTGCATCTGCTACCTCTGCATGTTCCAGGAGCACAAGAACCACAGCACAGTGACAGTGGAGATCGAGAAAGCGGGAAAAGAGGTAATGCTCTTTTTATTGCACGTTCCCATCAGTCTTTCCAATGGACCTCAATATTACACGACAGCTTTTGCTCTCCCACCTACAGTCTCTCCTAAAATCACATCTGCAATGTAATTCTGGGATGCAGGGGTGGTGGATGGGAAGTGTTTAGCGGAGAACTGATATTGCCTAGGTTCTGCTGCAATGGGATTGTTGTTCTCCTAATGGCTGGTGACAGCAGCACAGCACTGGTGGTGTGTAGCAAACTGGGTTGGGGGGGGGCGTTGGAGAACCTGGTTTCACCACTGACTTTCAGCAGAAGCTGCATCAAAGCCCTACATGCTAAGTTTTGAAAAAACTGTCTCAAGTTTTGACAGTGTTTGTGTAGTATAACCCACAGCCAGAAAGGTGGGGCTTTGCTCAAGTTCAGGACCTCGAAAATACAGGTAGTCAGATCAGTGGCTGCTCAAGTTACTAGTGGCTGCTAGGTTACTATTGAAAATTGCCACCTCAGCTACTTAGAGTGAGATTATGGCTTTTTGTTTTTCTTTTCTTTTCTGTTACGGATATAATGGTGTCAAGCCCCACCTATGGAAAGGGTCTTTTGAAGCTTAGATGAAGAAAAAATCCTGGTGCAAACACAAAACATTATGATTTCCCCTGAAGTGTTACTACAATAGGTTCAGAGGATGGACATCTCATGCTGTTTGCTTTCTGGGTGGATGTATGATTATTCCACTAGTTCTAGTCAAGATCAGGGTATCACCATGTTCGGTGCTGTACATCCCCATAGGAAGGGCATGTCCTGGCCTAGAGCCCTTCTGATCTAAGCAGGTGGGACAGGAGAGATTACAGAAAGCAGACCCATGAAGCGGTCATGTAAAACAATTTGCCTAGAATCACAGTCCATGACAGAAACTGGAAGGGCACTAAGATCTGCTAAATCCTAGTCTTAGGCACAGCCCAAGCCAGCGCTCTGATGTGGTGAACAGGCAAATACACGTACCCGCTGTTGGAAATTCTTGAGTTACCCACTGTTGGAAGAACAGTTTAACTCTTTCTGAGGTGCTAGGAAGATTTATCTCATAAGGCTGAAAGAGCATCTTATCTAGAGCTTATCTCTGTCTTCCTGTACAAATTTTTGGTCTTTTCTTGCAATGTCATTTCTAACTTGCAGCCTTACTGAAACCAGACAAGGTTTCTTCCATGTCTCAGACAGTCTTTCTTAAGGAAATTCCTGCAGGGCTCACTAGCCTGCTGTTTGTTTCATAATTGCTTGTTCTTGTGTTTTGGTGTCAGCTCTGAACATAGCATATGCTTAACTCTCGTAAAGCTGTCCAGTGTCTGCCAGGTTGTCCAATTCCTCTTAGCCGTTTCTACTGAAAAGAGGTTAACAGTTGCTCCCTGAGAAACCAAAGCTGGCCAGAGCCTTCTTCCTGTAGTTGGAATGGATCTAGGAACACCTTGCTTTTAAAGAGGCAACTATAGCTGGGCAGAGAAGACTTTACCTGAGATTTAAATTACGTTTGATTTCTTTCTCAGAAGAGAAAGTGCCTTGTGCCACTCTTGTTAGCTCCATGCTTTAGTTCCTGTACTGTCCTGAGCTGTTTCTGCTGCTGCTAAGCCTAAAGGATTTAGGGCTTTATCAAGATGAATCATACACATGTGCAAGTTTCTCCTGACAACGAGTTTTGATCATGTTGTAACTTGAGTGAGTATTCACTCAGACGAAAACCATTAACAGGATAGCTGTTGCTTACAAATGTTTATTCCTAGCCCTGATTTATTCACCATTGGTGGAGCCTTAGCAAGAACCACAAAGAGGAATGAACATTTCCAAGTCCCTTGTGTGCACCACCTATTCTTTTCAAGTCTTGCAAATCAGCCAAGCTGGAATATGACCACAAATTGGAAGAGTGGCAAAGTGTGGCTGCTGCTGCTGGCCTTTGTGGAAAGAATAAGCAAAAAACCCACATCAGGTCAGCCCCATCCCTGCCCCTTTTTCGCAGCTTGGCATCCAAGCAGCTCCAGGATAGCTTTACTGCCTCCAAATTTGCTAACTATGCCACTGGACTGGAGACCAAAATACAGCAATATCCAGACAGACCCTTTCACAGAGTGTTGGTTGTCAAGGAACAATTGGTTTATCTGCAGGGATTTCCCAGTCCCTAGCTATACTGCGGCTCCAAACCTGGAGAGGATTCCAGCAGAACTGGGCGGGGCTTCTATGCTGTGATGCACTTAAGCCTGACTGTCAATCTGGGTGCTCAGCAATTTAGTGGCACAAAACTGTCACATAATTAGCTGTAATATGCTTGTTTTAGGTACACCTATTCCTTTCGTATTGTAAAATTAATGCAGGTTACAGTATCTCTCATGAGTTTATCTTTGCTATAGGCCTGTAGGGAAGAGAGGTGCTGAACTTCAGTGTTGGGAAAGCAAGGGAAAGCTTAAGATCCTCTTGTAGAATTGGGTAGCTCTGCTTGCTCCACGATGCAGACAGAGACAGTCCAGCTTAAGAGAAGAGGAATGCAAACAAGCCAGTATACAGACACCTACTGGTTAGAGCATTTAAGCAAGCAGTGGAAAGCCTGATACATCTCTCTCTGTGGAAGAGAAGAACACAGCAGCATCTTCCACTTTGCAGGAGCCTGGGGTGAGAATCAGTCATCCCCCTTCCTGGTGTGCTGTTGAGCAGACACGAGTGAAAGACACAGGGGGTCAGACGGAAACAACTTGGCAGGGAAGACAGAGACATTTTTTCTGAGTTTCCACCCAGTGGTGTTTGCGTATTTTGCCCAGCAAACCTTTAATACCTTCCCCAGATCCACTTTGCATTAGTTTCCTGCTACAGATTTAAAGGAAAAGTAACACACCCACCAGAATCAGTACAAGAAACAACCAAGAAAAAGTCTGTGAGGCTGGGTAATAACCACACACAGTTGAAAAGTGAGAATTGTCAACAGCAGCTTGCACACTCCAATAAAACTCTCTGGCCAGCTTGATCTATCAGCAGAACTAGAGCCCCCCTTTCAGACAGAATCCTTCATTTTGAAAGGGGATCCTTCATTCAAAACCTGTTTTACAGGCCTATTCTCAAAACGAGACAACTTCACATATGCCTGCCAGTCACAGAGCTGTAAATAACCTGGCGTTACTATCCAGCGCCAGCCTTAGTACTCAGCGTGTCAGGTCGGTTCTAGTGAAAAGCACTTTGATTTTTTTTTCTTTAATTCTTTACCTTTAAAGAAAAGTTCACATTGTACAGCAGGTTTAAAGAGGCAGCAGAAACTGCCATGAAGAAACAGGAGCTGGGTGTTCCTCGTTTCAACAAAGCGACTTTTAAAAGGGGAGACTTCACAGAGTCTGAACTAGGCTTTGAAGTCAACTGTCCACAGAGATGGATCCAGAGGGATTTCCATCTAAGCCGTCTCTGTATTGCTTTCACTGTCTGAAAAGAGAGCAAACAAGAGTGTATCAATGTGCCACTGAAAGGATTTTTGGCCTTTCCCACTGATGCAAAGTTAGGGCACGATGGGGCTGTAAGACCTTATCTACACTAGTTGTGGTTGCTCTGCGGACACAGCTTAAAATAGATGCTCTTTCCACAGAGGTGGTGCAGTTACCTGCAGGATGTTCTTCCTAGCTGGAAGGCTATGGAAGCTGGGCTGCTGCAAATTGTTATTTAGAGTAGGTTTGCCTGTTTGCCTGCATTCTGCATTAATGCCTCTACAGCGAGGGCAGAACCCAAGGAAAATCCACCAGTTTGCAGGTAAGGAATTCTCTTCAAACTGTGCACAGCAGAGAGCCTTTTCTAGCCTCAGCTCATGCAGTGACTAGTGGCATTTTTGCAGGATGCTGGCAGAGTCTCCAGAGATTGTAGCCCACTGACACCCACCTCTGCTTAACAAAAGCTTAGACAGAAAAATGTAATGGCAAAACCAGCAGAAATAATGTCTCAAACGATTTGCTGATTTCTCAGCCATGTCATTTCCAATATGGGCCCTGTACTGGGACACCTAGTTTAAACACTTCTTCTCTAGTTTCATTATTGCATTTGGTTGTTGCTGTCAGGTAATTAGCATAGCTCTTCCAGGCTGGTGACACAGGGGTGTTCCCTGATTCAGGGACTGGGTTCCCAGAGCATTAAGACATGATGATGCTTGTATTGCTGCCTTGCAAAAATAAGTTGCATCATGATGCAAGACTCATAATCGCACATCTCTAGGTCCTTTACAGCACAAGGGCTGGGTTCAGTTGTGGATGTTTAGGTGTACACTCTGAACTTTCACTTAGGCCTCTTGACTGTCCTAATTAACTTAGACTCTAATAGGGGATCCTCTCTTAGCTCAAAGGCTCTCAGTGCCAGCAGTTCTCAACTTGCTATGGTCAAACCAAATGGTCTAGACCTGCATTTCCTAGATCTTCTTCACTGTTATTGTTATTTCTGCACTGTAGGGACTCTCCCCACAATGGGTGGAGCTGCTATATTATCTTTCACTAGGACCTTCTGAACCCCAAGTCTCACCCAATGGATTTGTTCTGGTAGTCCATCATATAAGGGGATCAGGGATTGTTGACCCTGGAGAATCTGAGAAATATGAAGAAAGCTAGGAGAGAAATTTCTTCATAGGGAATGAAGCTGAGAAGTTGACTGTCCCTAGTACCTGTAACCACCCTACTGTAAATGTAACATAGGATATATGTGGAGAGCTAAAGCAATCTTCCAGCCAGCCCCAGACCAAACAGGGCCTTAAAAACATCATGAAATCACCTTTGCTGAACCCCTTACGTTGTGGTCCATCTGCAGAGCATCACTACAGAATCCGCCTCCTTGTGCCCATGTCACCAGTTCTTGTACTATTCCATAGTCTCCCTGGACCTCTTTTTAACATTTTTTCTATGGTAAGACTAGTTTTAATGTTTGTACTATCCTGCAATGAAACACCTCCCTTCACCTCCCTTGCCTTTGTGGGTGTCTGTACTAGTGTTTCCTTTTGCCCTCAGTATGGGCGTTTTAACCCAAGCTGAACCTGGATGACTGTGGTATTTGCATTCCGGCTATTGGAACTATCTCTGTAATTTCCATTTGCAAATCATAATTCTCACTCTAAATTGTAGCGTGGGTCTGCTCTTAAATAGTTGTTACATCCCATCCTAGAGGCACCCAAACTACCTGTCTAGGTGAAGGGATATTATAACTGCAACACGCTGTTAAGAGCTAGCTATCACTTTTGAGCAAGTAATAGTTTGCAAAATTCCTTTGAGACCCATCTTAATTAGAAAGTACTATAAAAATATAATATTGTCATCATGACTTTCCAGCCATCACCTGAAATTTTTTCCTGTTACCTCTCTTTTAAACCCCTTGTGTTGGGGAGTGTCTACGCAGCTGTGAAAGGTCTGCTCTTCTCAAAAAACTCCCTCCAGTCCCTCTCTGTATGATTTCACTCACATTCTTGTCATAAGAACGTCCTGATATTTAGGGATGAGGAGGGAAACAAGACCTCCCATTGCTCAGGAGATTTGCTTTTTACTTTGCTAACGATTAATGCCATCCGGATGTAGCTCTGTGGCTCAAGGAAACAACTTGCATTATAGTGTAATTTCTCACATTGGTTACTGCAGTGCAATGGATATCTGGATCTAAAATGCTTTTATCTCATTGCATTTCCCTGCTGTGCAAAAGTGGTTGCACACCTTTGTGTCTTGATGCAGAGGACATCTCGCAGTGCACATGAGAATGGAGAAAAGCATGCATTCCTCCAAGACACCATCTTGAAAATGTGAAAACTATAGGATCAAGCTCATGCCTTTACTCTCTTGATCAGTAGTAGAGTGAATTTTCTCACCTTGATACCCTTCCATGTCTGCTCTGAACCCCTGTAGAATATGAGCTCATGACTTCATTCAGTTGACTATTGAAGGCTGTTAGGGTGTATGCATAATATTTAGAGGGCCAGTGCCCTCCTAACTCTCCACAAACAAGGACAATGACAATACGAGGATGCAGCTCTACTGGCATTGAGATACCTTTGAGTACATTTCCCTTTTTTGTTCCCCCTTTCTTCTGTTTTATGAGGCAATAAAACAACTATCAAATTGTTTTCCCTCTATAAATAGAGATTTTCTAAATTGGAACAGCTAGAGTCAATGGTTCTCAGATGCAGCTGTGCTTGATTCAAGCTCAAGATGATGTTCAGACACTACAGTGACTGGCACCAAGACAAGAGCCCTGATGGGCTGATTTCCTCAGTCTGAGCTGGTTGACAGTTTGTTGCCTGCTCTTCATCGTGTGATGCTGTTTTCTACTCCTTGAATGGAGAATTGAAAACTTTTAAACTCCCACTCTGAGGGCAACTATGATCACAAGCAAAGACCCAGGTTTTCATGTTGTATTATGTTCTTGGATGGGCGGCAAACCAGCGGGAACTACACCTTGTGTTTTAACAGCAGGGAGACCTCACTATGTTAGCTGCTGTGGGAGTGGATTTATCCATCCCTCATCTCCCCCCTGCCTCTAACTATTGGCCTAAATGTAAGTGCTTTTCAGTAATACAACCATTTGCCAAAGGATCCCACATAAACAGCGAGTTTTCAGAGCTCTTCTAACGCGACATAGCTCAGTTGTGGAATACAGGTAATTTCTGCCAACTGCGTAGTTCCTAAACAGCTCTGGGGAGAAGTGTCCCGTAGCCAGATTGCCTGTAGTTATAGTTGTGCTGTGACCAACCTGTACACACATGAAACACAGAAAGATCTTGAAATGCGTAAACAAACGCTTTGTCATGATCTGTTGGGCAAGGACGTGGTGAATATGAACGACCGAGGGAGGGGTTGCCCAGAGTTAACGGCGCAAGGCATTACTAAGCAGCCAAATCCTGGTCTGATCCAGAGACACGGCATGCACACCAACTGGCATATTACACCAGTGCATGGCTGCCCAGCCCTCCTTGGGCTCCAGTTCTGTGAACTCCCTTGCATGCAATTGTCTCATCTGAGCTGCTCTGGAAAGCCAGTGCAAAACGAAATGCAAATGAATCCCAGTGAAATTGCTGATCTAAGCCAAGCATGGTTGACTACACCTCCTCCCTCCTCCTTTTGTGTTTTTTATTTTTTCCAAGCATTCCCCAGCTTCATCGTAACATGAAAGCTCTCAATTCAGAGCAAATTAATCCACAATCCTGTCTAAACAGAATTCCTGCCGGAGGCATCGTCCTCTTGTTGCAACACTCGTCAAACGTCATTCCGTAATTACATGAAAACTGTTATTGCTGCAGAGGCACACCCTGGGATGGGCCCTTCACTGCATACACAGCTGAATTTTGAAACAGGCCTCTTCCCCCTCCAGCTAATGACTCTAATGTGATTAAAAGCGGCACCATGACGGTAGCCTAGTAGGTGGGTGCTTCTGCTGCTGTCTTTGCTGAGGGAGCTGAATCTCTTGACCCAGCCAGAAGCTGTGGGATCTTGTCCAGTGTCAGCACATGATCTTCATTTCAAGCAGTGCCAAGAACCTGTACCTCCCAGCTGTTATTGTTCAGGGCCAAATGCATAAGTGGAAGCACAGTGCCTCTTTGAAGTAGGCCACCCTCAGCCCCAGTTCATGAGACTTCCCTCTTCTCACAGGCTGAGCTTTCACTGCAGAAAGAGCAACTGCAGCTGAAGATCATTGAGGTAGAAGATGAAATGGATAAGTGGCAGAAGGAGAGGGACCGTATCAAGGTGCGTATGGGATATTCTTTTAAGCTCACTTCTCTGTTTCTCCTGTACTTGTCACTTACCTTTCTTTTTCACTCTCCCCCATCCCTCTCCTTCCTTCCTCAATTTCTCTGACATATCCAGCTCTTGCTCACTCCATTCCTTACCCAGTCTCTATCTCATCACTCTCCAAAACTCACTCATGCCAAATCTTGGAAACAACAACTCCTACTGAAGTCATCTTGCAACACACCCTGCAGGAGATCAAGAAGAGGCAGCGCAGCCTTGTTACAAAATGATCCAAGGCACCTCCCTGCTTTGGGTCCCTTATAGTTCTTCAGTCACCAGTAAGCAGGCTGATTCGGAAACAAAGGTGTGCTGCTTTTTTTCCTGCTAGACCACACACAAAAATAAACTCCAGAAGGGCTCTGGATTGCCCAAACAGAGATAAGGCAACAGGAACAGATGCAGTTACACCAACAAACATCTTGTTTATAAAGGAACAGCTTATTTCCATACTGATATAGGGCTCCTTTTCCCACGCTAAGGGTTAGAATATAGTAATGATGTTTTTTTTTTTCATTTATACCCTAACTGAATAGAGCAGTGAAAACACTATTTGGAGACACCCCAGAAAATTTGCATAATGTTAATAGGCAAAGCCATTCTTCTCCCTTTTATGTGGTACACACACATTGGCTTGCCAGTTCTGCTTTATTATTATTATTACTATTATTACTATTATTATTATTATTGGAAATCTGACCTAGAAATTTTAACTCCGAATATAGTTACATCCACAGTCCTTCTGAGGAATATTTCAGAAGGACCCAGAGGTCAGGTTTGTAGAAAGTGTTTCAGCACCTTTCGTCCTTTGAAATGGTGGGAATATGGTCCTCAAATTCTTGAAGAGCCAGAACCATGATTTAGAAGGTTAAACAGTGTTTTTAAATATCACCTAAGAGTGCAGTTCATTAATTGAAATAAAAGATATGCTCTTATAATCAGGAAGACAGCATGCCCTGTAGATTACACACACAGAATTATTGCAAGAACAAGTATTACTTCTCTTGGCACAACTTTTCTGGTGCTAAGACCTACATACCTAGAGTCTCCATAGTCACAGTCTAAATGCTGAGAATGCTTGGATGTATCCCCCTCTGTATCCCTCTATTAGCAAGTGACTCCGTGAGAAGTTTAATATTTTATTTCTCCTGCGTCTTTCCTGCTACCTCCTCTCTTTGCCCCTTCCGTCCGCAGAACTACACCACTAATGAGAAAGCCACAGTGGACCAGCATTTCAAAGAGCTGATCCGTGACTTGGAGAGGCAGAGGGATGAAGTGAAGGCTGCCCTGGACCAGAGGGAAAAGATTGCATCCGAGAACGTGAAAGAAATTGTGGATGAGCTGGAAGAGAGGGCAAAGCTTCTGCGGGAGGACAAGGAGAACAGGGAGCAGATCCACCAGATCAGTGACTCTGTGCTCTTCCTGCAGGTAACTAAGATCTCCTTTTCCTTTCCTTTTTTCCCATGAGGACAGGCTTTGTCCCAGAGCCAAGTTCAATGCACATGTATGGCAAGAACCAACCCTGACGTTTGAAGCTGACTCTGCTCTGGTAGGTGAAGAATGAATTTAGGCATTTTTTGTAGATGGCTACAGCTCATGGGCAGAACATTTGTCTGCCCCCTCCATCTTTATTGCTCTCCTTTGCACTTCATATTATTTGGAGCCTAGCATTAGCCAGAGCCCTAGGATGTAGCCTGTCTCTTATGTTTCTCAGTAACTTCTCCTCCCTTCTTTTTGTCAGGAGTTTGGGGCTTTGATGCGGAATTACGTCCCCCCTCCATCTCTCCCAACATACAGTGTGCTGCTTGAAGGGGAGAGCATGAGCCCATCTATGGGACTCCTCAGAGATGACCTCCTAAATGTCTGCATGAGGCATGTGGAGAAGATCTGCAAGGCCGACCTTGGCCGCAACTTCATAGAGAGGAACCACATGGAGAATGGTAGAGTATCTGAGATCTGCCCCTTCCCTCCCTCTCTCCCCTGGGCAAAGTCTAGCTCAGAGTCAGAGATGATGAAGTGTGATGAGTGTACTCTCACAGAGGAGAAAGTAAGCAAGGACCTAAGGAAAGTGGGAAAAACACTACCTGTAGCTGAAACTCATTCTAGAATATCAGAGCTATCCTACTAGACCTATATGGGGACGGAGCCAGTTGAACTGCCAGGGTTAGGGAACCCAGGAGCCCAAACTAGCCCCGCTTCCCTGAGTGCTGTTTCACATTATGGCTTTGCAGTGTTTAATTGGTTCAGCCACATCCCGTGTGGGACTTCAGAGCAACACTTCTCTTGGGGGTCAAGAACAGTGACTCTTCCCTCCTGCAAGAGGCCAGCAGGGACACTCTGCCTTCTGCCAGGCTCCAGCAAGCTCCTGCAAGCTTAGCACGACAGCTTCTGTGTGGAAGACTGCACAGATACACTAAGACAACTCAGTGGCTCGCTAGGTAAATTGAGAAGGCAGTGGCAGAAATGTGAATGTAGCCACCCCAGTATGGCAATTTTGAAATCCTGTCATTAGCCTATTTGTACAGCTCGGTTAGCACATTTGCTGTGCTGGTATGACATACCATTTTACAACAGCCCGTTTCAGCCACTGTTTACCTGGCTAGAACATGAAATACCCTGCAAGCACCTGCCACTGAAAATCTAATAACAGATTTTCCAAGTAAAAAGGTCTCCATTTTGGTGTTCAGGTTAAGCTATGACTTGAACCAGCATAACTCTCTCTGATCATGCTCCTCTGCATGTTCCACTAGGGAGAGGTTTGTTTCCTGCCTGCCCTGAGCCAGTGTGTTGAAGGGACGTGCAGTGCCAAATAGTCCCCACGCTTCAGTGATGTTTAAGGATAGGTGATCTTTCTTATGTGAATAGAGAGGTCATGGTCAATACTGCAGCACTGCAAGGAATTTTCTAAGTTTTAGAACCCACTTACTTTCTGTGTCTCCCAATTAGTTCTGCAGAAACGACTTGTCTTGCATCAAGCTCACACATAAGATTAAGAGGACAGGGCACTAGAATGGGACTCCACAACTGAGGTTCACTTCCCAGCTCTCCCACAAACAGCCTTTGTAACCTTAGGCAAGTTACTTAATCCCATGAAATGACCTGTTGCACTAAGAATAATAGGGATCGGAATTAATCATTATCTCACCAGGCTACTGTAAGGATATAATCTATTAATAATTGTGGAACCCCAAATACCAGAACAATAAAGGTCAAGAAGCTAGATAGGTAACGTGAGGATAAATTGCACCCTGCTGTCTAGGAGGACGTGTGACTTGAAAAGATGCAGGAATAATCTCAAGTCCAGTTCGTACAACACAAGCAGCTGAGGAACGCTGCTGCAAATCTGCAAGATCACTGTTATTTCATTCAAATTCACAGTACTCACTAGACATTCCTCCCATATTAATACACCACCTTTTTTCCTGGGCAACAGCCATGCAAATCACTCCAACTTCCTTCCAGAAAAGGCAGATCCACGTTACAAGATGATATGATAAAGAAGGAGGGAAAGAAACAGCCAAAAAACCTCCCCAAACCTCAAAACCAAAAACTCAGACAAAAAGCAGCCTGTTGAAAAAATGCATAGAGGTCAGAACACTGCGGGTTCAGTTATTGGTCAACATGCTAGTGTTTTTCAGAACCTGGGTTTTGTGAATCAGCCTGTCTGGCATTCACAATCTAGAGCAATAAGAATGAAGGTGACATGGGACCAGAGTACATTTAGATCTGTAATAAGAATCACTAGTATTCATCAAGTGACAGTCTGCTGCCTTCCTACA
>NW_009226841.1:7931-15154 GCF_000690835.1 Fulmarus glacialis | reverse complement strand
GGCCCTGAGAAGCCTGCACTGCAAACAGTTCATTAATGTTTATCTAGCACCATCATTCTCCATTAGACATGAATTAGATGGACCAGATACTTCTGGTCTAGAGAACCAGCCTTTCAGAAAAGTCAGGAATCATGTTCAAAGTGCTCACAATGCGTACCTAGAGACACATTTTTAAACTCTCCCTACCCTCAAAGTAGTACCAGAAATTGAACATTACTTGTTTTCCAGCATTTAACACTGCAACATACCTGGTCTGATTCTCAATGCTCCACGTGCTAAGGTTTGCTGAGAAATTTGGCTATAACTTAATACAAGTAGGTGACAGGCAGCTCAGATCCAAAAATCACTTTTGTACTTTTTCCTTTCTCCTCCTTTGCTCACCCGGAGATTTGCAGAATTTCCAAACTCTGGATGGCATAATGCCAAAGGGGTTTTGGATGCCTGACTACTCACAGCACTTCTAAAAACTAGAGGAGTAGCATAAAAGCACTTTGCATTCAAGTTTCCATTACTGAGGAAGTTACCTTCCATCCGCTGAGCTGTTTTTTGCAGCAAATACATTTTACCTGGCCATTTGTACAACCCAACAAGAGTATGCATATATATTCAGTTCTAGTAGCTCTGGATAAAGACCGGCTACTTCTTGATCACTTTTAACTAGGGCCCCCTCCGTGTTACCGATGCCGGAAGTCCTCAATGGTACTTGAAATCCGTGGGATTCAAGTGCCAAAACATTTCTGAGCAGGGCAACAATTAACTACTGCCAGAAACCCGGGCACTTTCAGAAACTTTACCAGGGATTTAATGGACACAGCCTGGAGTCTGCCTAACGAGAATAACAGTGGTATCCACTCAGCTGGGAAATGTTATTTAAGGTGAGTCTCAGAAACTTCAGACCTCTCCGTTTTTCAAACCACAGTTACACTTGAAAGAGGACAGCACTCTGCATCTAGTGACTGCAAGGAAATAACTCCACAATTACTTAATGGATTTAATTAACTCAGACTCCCCCTGAGTCATTGCAACAAATTCATTTGCAACCAGCTTGATCTTCCAGGAAGAAATATTATATTAATGGAATGAAACCTGCTTAATAGCAGACTCCAAAGGGAATCCACTTTCTTTTAGTTGTCATAACAGGTACCTACTTAGTAGTGTGGCAAGGAGGCAAATAATCAGAGAGCATCCAGGGAGTTTAAATAACACAGAAATAGATTGGAGAAATAACATAAAAGTTTGTTCAGTGACTTAAGAATCAAAGAATGGAACCATTTAAACATAGGAACCAAATTTACCCCATTGCAGAGAACAGTAGGTTTATATAACACTTGAGGCCTTAAAAGAAAGTATTTTTATGAGCAACTGTACTGATAGAGCCTCATTTCCTGTGGATCAGTATCGGAAAACCAAAACCAGGCTGCCTAATACCTGGCAAAAGGGTAGGTTTCATCCACTTTGCATGAAGCCTGAACCAAATGCCCTTGTCCAAGAGCCCAGGAAGCTAGAGCTGCTTGCAACGCAGGTTTAGCACCTTTCTTTAACAATTGAGCAAACCAACACATTGAGCCCTCCCAACACTGACTTTCTTGAGCTTTGTAATACTTGCAGTTCAAGATCTGCTGGTTGAAAGCCAGCTCTGTGCACAGGTTAAACACACCAAAGAAGCCAAACTCAAACCACTGCTTTTGAAGTGGGATACATTTTTAGCCACACAGCCGTATTTTGGTAGGAAAATGCCTGAACCCTCAAGTCTCCCTATGGATTTTCAGGAGATAGCACATCTGCTGAATGGCCAAATGCTTCAGCTGTGCTACGCCTCTGAGGGAGCTTTCTCTTTCATCCCAGGCTGAACTTCTGGGCAGCTACAGCACTGCTTTACCTTCCAGCCAGGGAGTCCTGCAGAGGAATTACAAAAATAGTGGAACTTGTTTTCAAAGGGCAGAACCATCTCTCCTACAGCACTTGAGGAAGCAATTCCAGTCTGTTATCCCCTTCCCCCTCCTCCCGTCCCTCTCAAGGCCACTAACTGCCTCCTCCAGCTCACGTCCTGCTCTGCTTCTCCAGGTGACCACCGGTACATGATGAACAACTATGAGTGGAACCAGCCCGACAACTTGAAGAGATTTTCCATGTTCCTGTCTCCCAAAGGTACGGCACCCTAATGGTGGTCAGGTCTCCTCCAAACACAGCACAGGAAAGAAACTTCATTAATGATTTGTCCCCAGGTTTGCTTTCCCTCATGTTTCCTGCTGTCCCCCAGACAAGGTCAGTCCCTCTGCATTTGTTTATGCCAGGTCTTCTCTCCAGCCTACAAAGCTTTGAGAAGTTTTTGCCTTTTCATCTCAAACAAGGCAGCAAAGGTTCTCAACTCCATGGAGGAGAGCTGGAGCAGCTGAACTCTTTCAAGAGTGTAGTTTATGAATATAGGGGAGTTTTAACACCTGTTACTGGGTTGAAGTAAGTGTTATTCTCCACCAGAAGCTTACCCCACTATGCTATCAAGTGTGAAAGCTACACTAGGCTTGCTCTGCATTAAGATTTTACTTTCACCAGAAAACATACTTTTTCTGTACAGGGAAAGGATAGAAGTGAGGAATGTGTCCTAAAAAAGCAGGAGTCTGGGGTTCTTTTCTGAGCTCTGACACTGACAACAAGAGCCCTGGTGATTTGCTTATGTCCCAATTGTTACCATGAACACTACAGGATGAGTCTTTGGAGTGAATGACTGTTTTCAAGACATTCAGTTGTAAAATGGCAGTTGTCTATTTCTAAATTAGTGTCGGGACCTCCAGAGCGAGAAGCAGAGAGTGCTAAAAGCCTAGGCAAAGCAATGCCTGTAGAAACAAAAGAACAGAAAGGGTAGCACAAAATAAATAACCAAATTTCCTCTGTCCCTAGAGAGCAAGGCCCTGCCTAGATTTGCCAGGTGTTTACAGCTGCTATTCTACAAAGCCAGATGGCGGGCAGGGCGAAGGGATACGCCAGCAATTAGCAGTGGCACTCCCCTGAAGGAGTATTTGAAGTGTGACGTTGCCTGCTCTCTCGTTAGGGTTTCATGGGGATAACCCAGATCCCAACACTGAGCCCTTTGTCTGGATTTCCACTTTGCCCTTCTCCTCTGTTATCAGCCCACGCCTGGCAGTTCGCTGGCAGCCCTGCCTGGCGCTGTGGGGGTGAGGATGCCGTTCGGAGTAGATGTCAGGGGCAGAGGCGACGTTCCCAATTCAGCATTAGCAAGCCTTTAGCAGGAGTGTCTCCTGCAGGTTCCCCAAAGTTAGGGAGCAGCCTCTTCATCAGAGGCTGCAGAGGGGCATTTTGCCAGTGGTGGTTCTTTTTGCCTGGAACCTGTCTCCAAACACCACCTGGATGGTTATAGCTGCTGTTCTACCCCAGCTGCTTCAGGGCTTTACAGGCCCTGTGCTGTCAGGGAAACACATGTTCTGCTAAGCAAGGCTGCTGACGCTGGGGAAAGACCACAGTCTCAGCCCTGCATCCAAAACTGTTTTCAACCTTAAGGGATGGTGGAAAGTTCTAAAATTGCATGGGCTGAACCCATTTCTACCCAAAACGCAGGGCTTCAAGTTCGGGTGGAAATGGCCCGACATGCAGGGGGGGGGGGGGGGGGGGGAACACGTGTGATGGGAGGAACACATGTGATGGGAGGAACACATCACACAATGCCATTCTGCCATCACCACTCCCATATGTGTCTGGGACAGGGCTGAAACCTGATGTGGCAAAAGGAAGGGAAAAGCCATTTGCAGCAGTGCCATAGCATGGCACAGCCTGGCTGCTCACTGCTCTGGACCATAGCACCTGGACTTCCTTCTGCTCCTCTCTGGAGGATCAGCTGCTGAGACCTGGGAGCAGGGGCTCCCTGGCTCCCATCTGGGATCCAGCATCCCAGCCTCCTGAAGGATGTGCCAAGAGACAGGGGGGATCAACAGGGACTGCTAGATACAGGCTGTCCTATTTAGTGCTGTTTATTGGAGCCAGAGGACACTTACTGGATACAGTCAGGCTACATAGTAGTGTGAGGGTTGTACAGTGGCTTGCAGTTCAGTGGCCCGCTGCTTCCTGTAATGGGCTTTTGAATATACAAATACTGGGGGAGCATTTGTTCTGCCTACGTATCTACGTTTTCCTGAGAACACAGACACGTTGCCTTCCAAAACTACTCATCCTGTATTTTCTACCAACAAAGTTACTTTGTCCAAAAAAACTAAGCACACGATTGCACACACAGTCTCTGCTGAAATGGGGATGGAACAGCACTGGATTCTCCACCAGGGTGAGGGCTCAAGCATGATCCCTTATGGGAACACTATGATAGAAAGGAACCAGCTGCTGAAACCACACTGACGGGGACTTTGGGAACAGAATGAATCAGTAGGCAAAACAGGAGACATCACTTAGCTTGCATGCTGCCTAGCAAAAGATTATCTGATGAATAATACAATATACCCATAATAATTTAACTCTCTAGAGCTTTCCATACTCTATCAATGTGTCACTAGAAGTCCAGCACTGCCTCTGATTGCATCTTTTCTAAGGAATTCCATAAAATGGGAGGAAAAAAAAGAGGACCACCCTTTGCATTGCATAATACACACAGAATCCGTGAATATCTCATGATAGTTTTGTAACACACCCTTTTTCTCGCTAGGTTGGATCACTACAAATTCTGCCCGAGGCCACAGTGGCAAGTCTGTTTGCTGCATTCAGGAATGCTACCCAAGTAGTGCTCTGCGCTAATTGCAGTGGCCCATACTAAGAAACTGCTTGGATTTGAGCTGAAGCTATAGGTTTTTAAGACCTGCTTAAATTCAAGGAGACTTCTACTGCTTTTGTCGTTAAAGACAGTATCACAGAGCATCTGCCTGCAGGGATGTCATAATGAGGCAGAGGGGAGACATAAAAGGTTTCAAATGCTGACTAAAAGATAGAGGAACAATCTATTCAACTGCTCGACACTCCTTTCTGTCCTCTTCCACCGAGCTTTCTTCTCCTGATGTTGCAAACAGTTTGGCCAAAGCCAGGAGGAGGTTGGAAAGATCATCTTGTGCCTTTGGAAGTCTTCGAATGAGGAGTAGAAGGGACTCAGCATACAGAGAGGCAGAGATAACTGCTTAAATAGAAGCACTGCTTAAATAGAAAAGCAGTCCACAGGATGGCAGCATAACAGCTCAAAGTATTCATCTCTTTTTCACTCTTCTGGGAGTCCAATGTCTCACAAAAGGGGTACAACAACACTAGTCTGCATCACAGCATGATGTCCTAGCGAAACCCTGGAGCACATGCCTGTCACAGTGGCTGAAACAATGTGTGCTTGAGCAAGAAATGCTCCTCTAGTTGTGTGTCTCGAGCTCTAAATCCAAGCCTCTGCCTGCAGGTCTCTATGCAGAATAGTCATGTTGAGTAGAGAAACCTGAGTTGGCAATTTAATACAGCTAAAGACAGCTCTGTGGCAGTGACAGCGCTTTGTTCTCTAAATGAGAAGTCTATTCACCATTCCCTAGAACCTAGAGAAAAAAAGACCAGGCTCTCCTCTACTCCATGGACCCAGATTTCTGGTTTGGGGCTGCTTCCAAATTGGTGGGGACTGTTTCATAGAGCAATGCCAGGCACAGGCCTTTGAGCCAGCTCATCAGGAGCCGACTGCTGAACTGGATGCTCTTGTTTTACAGCCAGTTTCAACCCACGATCATGGGAATTTTCCTCCTTCCAAGCGACTGAGGAAACACTTGGTACGGGTAATTCCGACTTCAGTTTGAAAGGATCTAACCCCCCGTGCCACAGATTTCTAGCTGGCTAACCAACTTTTTCTGCTTCTCCTCTCAGCTGTCCTATCACCTGTCAATTACTGTCTCTTAGAACCATTTCTTAGCTGGGTTATCAGCACCATCTGCATACACCCAAATCCAGGGTCTTACTGGGCGCTATATATATAGGAGGGAAAGGCATCCCTGGTCCTCATTGTTCAGACAGTGAAAGAAGAAGATGGAAAACATAGGTGCCAATTTGTAAAGATCCTAAGAAACCTAACTGCAATCAATGGGAGTGCCAACATCATCCAGGGCAATCTGTGGAGGTTGTGGCAGAACCAGGAGCGGACTCCAAATACCCTCAGCCAGACTCAGAAGCACAAGGCTGCTCTTCTCCATTGCACACCCACCTTTTACTTAGCTCATAAGTTTTCAAAGATGGAGCCTGCCTGATGTTCACTGTCTGTAAAGTGTCCAGCACGATGGGGGTGTGTGTGTGTGCGCTTTGAGCTAGTGTACCGAGAACCAGCAGCAGCGAGTCATGCCTTTTCTTCCTAGATCCCCATCTTCCTTTTTCTCGCCTATATTTTCTTACTTTGCTTTGTTCATGCTCAGAGGGTCCTGCCTTTCCTTTCATTCAGAGGCAGCCTACAAGCATCCACGGCCACTCTACCTGGGGGAGCTCTGGTGACTCACAGCCACACCTAAGCCGTTCCTGCTTTTCATGCCACAGGCAGGGCTGTCTCCCTCTCATTGTCTCTGCTCTCACATTCATTCTGGCAGCCAGGGCCTGACCCCAAGGAGGCCAGGAGGGGAAGCCTTGCTTTAATTTCAGTGGGCTGTGAATAAAGCCTCAACTGCTTGGAGGGGAGGGAGCTTCGGCAGTTGTGTAGTTTTGCCTTGTTACTCCAGTCTCTGGAGGTGCAGTTTACCTGCGAGGAAGCTGCTGCTCTTCAGTCACACCTGCACTCTGGGTCTCTCAAGAGAAGGGCTCTTCCCTGCCTGCAGCACTGAGATCTCTTCACACTCGCACACTGTGTACACCGGGACCCCACAACTGCTCTCATCTGCCTTTTCTTACTTAGAGAAAAGGGACAAAACTATTAGTTCCCATTTTCCCCCAAGCTGGTTGAAGGTAGTTTTACAGGGTGTGTTTTGAAATGCTTAGGCTTCCCCACTGCAGCACGCAACACCGTGGAATAACGCAACCTCTTCTGTCTTCCAGTAGGCAATGGTACTAAGCTGCCTTTTCAGTTCTCCTCGGTGGGACAGAATCCGCCTGGTGACTTCAGCAAACAGTCTGATGGGAGCCTCTTCACTAAGACTGGTACTAGGCATTTAGTTTTTTCCCCTTTCTTCTGCCCCTTTTTTAGGTGATAAGACATTTAATCCTGTTCTTGCACCCCCAGAGAAGGCCTGGAGCAGTCCTGATGGTCAATCTGTTAGATACATGCACAT